>NC_083766.1:8854742-8889742 GCF_963514075.1 Conger conger | reverse complement strand
ATTCAACTGTTTCTACATTTTTTAAATTAGCTTTTTACCTGATTAGCCTGTGCAGTGCTAATGGTAGTTGGTAGTTTATCAGTGATGATAAATCTGAGGGGGAGCGGGAGGAGCCCCAGGGCGGTGCGGTGAGCGTCTGACGTGTCATGTGACCCACAGCGCCCTGCAGACCGAGGTGAAGCCCGTGCTGGAGAAGCTGGCCAGCGATCAGGACATGGACGTCAAGTACTTCGCCCAGGAAGCCATCAGCGGTACGTCCCGGGCCCCGCTGGGGCCGTTCTCTTACTCCCGCCACAGCGAGAGCAGCGCTGATCTGCACGGATCTGCGTGTGAAAAGATTGTCATGCGCCAGAGTTATTTCTTGTTAGGTATATTCCCACAATGAAGGAAAGGGAAGGGAAGTTTTAGAACCGTTTTTTCAGGGTGGGGTCAAATCTTGATGTATTTAATCATGGGAACCACTGGATCCTGAGGGTTTAGAAAATGTACATATCCAGTGTAATGGCAACCCCACCTAAACCAGGTGGAGTCCTTCCTCGTATTAAATTTCACACCTCCCCCTCTCTCTCTTTTCCCCTCTATCTCTCCCTCCTTCATCCTTCTCTACTCCCCCCTCCCTCCCTGCTTCTCTATCTCTCCCTCCCTCTCCCTCTCTCTCTCCCTCCCTCTCCCTCTCTCCACAGTCCTGGCCCTGGCCTAATCGAGCACGTCTGCGAGTCTGAGCCTGCACCACGCCCCTGAGACTCAGCGCACCTGTATTTATTGATATCCAGGATCAACCGTCTGCTTCTAGGGAAACCACAGGGCTGTGAACCGCTCCTTCCTGCTCGGGCGGCTGTAGAGGCTTAGGGGACGCATTGGTGTTGGCCGTACGTGCTGTAAATTTCGCTGCTTCCATCATCCGAACATCCCAGATCCATTTAGCGTAGAATTCTGTGGAGAGACACGCACAGACACAGACACAGACACAGACACAGACACAGACACAGACACAGACACAGACACAGACACAGACACAGACACAGACACAGACACAGACACAGACACAGACACACACACACACACACACACACACACACACACAGAAATACATTAGTTTCTGTGCCTTGTGTCTGTGGTCTGTTCTCCTGCTTGCTGGTTTTTCAGCTGATGGCACCCCCTCCCCCATCGGTTTGTGTTAATTTATTTCTGTCCCAGTGCCTGTGACGGACACGTCTGCAGCTTTGATTTTTCTCTTAGAGATTGCACCCGTCTCTGCAAGCAGACACAGTAACTTCTGTCTGCTTGACAGCTTGTAGCTGCCAGCACACAACAGATTGATCCTTTCCCTCCTGCAGCCTGGATCTGCTCTCACCCAAGGTGTGATGTGACCTTGTTCTGCCTACTCTCTCCCCCGCCCCCCCCCAACACACGCCGTCACACACACACACACACGCACACACGCACACACACACACACACACACACAGTGCACCCCTTTTCTGCATCGTTGCTGAGCTTTTACGAGCCGTTTGCAGCTGACTGCATCGAGGGCCCCATGAAAGGACTTTTACACGAGGGACCATTGCAGTGGGAGTTGGTGCATGTCTTGAAAGGGGGGGTGGGGGCTTTTATTTTTTCCTGTCTCCTGTTATTGTAAATCTTTAACTCCGGACCCCATCAGAATGGCCACCAGTGCCATCAATACTGTGTGTGAACCTGGCTGTTCTTATGAGGCACTGGGACTCAAATGCCTGGTTACCCTGGTTGTCGTAACGGGGTTTTGGGTCCGCCACACATTTTAAAATTTATTTTCCCTCCATTTGTGTGCGGAAATTCCTTTCATTTTTTTTGCATGAATACAGACTATTTAGGTTTTTAAAATACCCCCCCCCCCCCCCCCCAACCAAACTCCAGCCTGGAGAACTAAATGTACCGGGGAGATCCTGGGTAATGCCCCCCTTGGTTTACTGTGGAGGCTAGATACTGCCCTCCTTATAAATGAATAAAACTAACCTGCTTGCTGCCCCCATTTCATAGCTCTAACGTTGACCACCTTCAGTGTTCTGTGTCATTAGAATGTGCTTCAGTTTTGTATTGAATAACTCCTCCACCGACATCCCAACTATGGGACACTACTACTATGTATGACGAGGGAAATCTAATAAAGTAATACTTACATGGTGATGATTGATGTTCTGCTTGATTGTAGAAGGATCTCTTTCTCGTACACACGGACACACGTACATGTACGCTCGCGTGCCTAAGCACACGTCTCTGAATGAACTGTCTGTAGTGACATACCCACGCAGAGCCGAATGTCCCTCCTTTGAGGATGCTATAACGAGGACAAGCTGCCTGGAACATGGGCCTCTTGGAATGTTCAGCCCAACTGTTGGTCCTGGGTCAGCCCATCCAGACCTGCCCAAGAGGTATAACCCAGTTGCGGGCTTGTTTCTAAGCGTGCCCACTAGGTTTGTCTGGGCTTAAAGCTCCCTTACTGTTTAAGAAGCAGCACTCTTGAGTGTTCTGAGGTTTAATTTTTGGAATATTCGGCTGCCAGTGGAAGGTAATCACTTGGTGGAAATCAGTCAGGCTTGGGGGAAGCCCAGCAGGTGGTACCTTATCTTTATCATAAACTGAGCTCCTTCACTGTTGTTTGTCCCTGGATGCTTGGGAGAATGGGCTCCAGTTTTATTTAACAGCAGTATTTAAGTGATCATGCCTACTATGGTTCATGAAGGCAGCTCTTCCCATGGCCAGTAGCCATGGTCTACAGCTTAAAACGGGTGTGTCAAACTCCAGTCCCGGAGGGCCACAGTATCTGCTGGTATTTGTGGTTTCCTTTCAATCAGCAGCCAGTTAAGGCCTTAAGAACAAGGTGTGTGGACCCTTTAGCCAATGAAAGACTTAGAAATGTGTATCTTGTGCTGAAACGCACCAAAAACCAGCATACACTGTGGCCCTCCAGGACTGGAGTTTGACACCCCTGGTCTATAGCTGAAGAGTTATGGGTGAACTCTTCCCAAACCAAGCAAACAGGTGGAACTCATCAATATTGGACTCGAAGGATCTTGTCAAAGGGCCACCCCAAAGAATCTTCCTCCATCCTTCAGAAATCGATTGGTATTTCCATTCTAGACTGACTGACTGACTGTTACCTCATATCGAGTAATAGAGATGGGATGGCTAGATCAATATAAATATCGGTCATTTAGGGCAACCCTGGCTTGTGGTGGTTTTAAAGTCATTTTGCAGGTAGTGATATGTGTTAATGTGCGAAGGTTAAAGAATTTCACCCTGCTGAGGGCTGCGTTTTTAGGGGCACAGGGCAGTGAAGATACCTCCATGCATCTGAAAGTGAACTGTTACACTAGAACATGCAAAGGGTGAACTTGTGCAGTCATTAAAAAAACAATGAATAAATGTATTTATACATGACATTGCTTGTATATCTTTTAGCATCCTAAAGTCTCACATGACTGAATGAATGAAACTCTTCATCCAGACCTGTAATTTTCTAGCCTCAAGTAATTTTTTTAAGTAAATGTTGGCGATGACTCACAAGTGAGTTCATCAGTGAGTGTTCTGAGAAATGGATAGCCTCTTTTATGACACAATGTACTTCCATGACCCGAAAATCCCTCCTTCCTCAGGTTGCCAGTAATCCACTGACAGGATTACTCGGCCTGTGCTTCAGAAAAGGCCAGAGTGGGGCCCCTGGCGGGATTAAGGCTGGTGACGACCCCGTTATCATCTGGGTTGGAAACCGGTGTGTCGCGGTGTTCTCGGCGAGACGGTCGCCATGGCGACGGCTGATGTCAGCCGAATTACAGAATCCAGCAAATGATTGAGTAGTGCGAGTGTCCGTTTGTGTGCCTCAGCGTGCTTTAGTCTAGGGGTGTCAAACTCCAGTCCTGGATGGCTGCAGTGTCTGCTGGTATTCGTGGTTTCCTTTCAATCGGCAGCCGATTAAGGCCTTGAGAACAAGGTGTGTGGACCCTTTAGCCACAATGAAAGACATCGAAATGTATCTCGTGCTGAAACGCACCAAAAACCGGCATACACTGTGGCCCTCCAGGACTGGAGTTTGATACCCTTGCTTTACTCCCTTCTTATTCGCATACCAAAAAAACGCAGCCGGAGCCTCCATACCTAAATGTCTCAGTGGGGTAAGTGCCCTCTTTGTTGACATCAGTGAAGGCACTAACTGAATTCTCTTATCCGAATTTTCCTAGCCAGGGAAAGTTCCTATGCAGTTCCTTTGCTAACTGCTGTGGTATTATGCTAATTTGGGGAAATTCGCTGGGATAATACAAGGAAAGTAGTCTAAAAATATAGTCCTTGCACTCGTCATCGCTATAACCGCAGTGTCCCCATAATGTGCAATAGGGGGCAGCCATTTTCTTGAACTGAAGCAACAGCTGTAGGTTTTTATTTTTGGATCAATAATTAATTCCCGGGACTGTGTTTTGACTTAGTGCGTAAACGATTCATCCACGAGCATCCGAAGATAACCGCATTCTCCGTGTACTGTGGGAAACGCTTATCCTTCAGAGTTCAGTTATTCCCTGAGATTGAGGCTTTTTAACTTAAATCGTTTTTTCTTTGCGATTTTTTTTTGAGCCTGCAGTCTTGGGTCTCTCTGTCACCACTTCACCCATCTCTCATCTCTCAATGCCCTCTCACCAGAGTACATCTGCAATCTCTCATTTACATATGTATTCCAAACCTTTGCCGTGGCACTCCAGATTGTGGTCAGGTGCATCCTGTTTGCTTTAATTATCCTCGGTGTGCCTAGAACTTGATTTGAGTCCAAATGTGGCAAATTGATTGGACATAGTTGAGAGGCACGCACCTGTGTATATAAGGTCCCACCATTCACACTGCATGTCAGGATACAAACCAAACCAAAGGTGGAAGGAACACTATAGACCTCTCAAACAACTGTATAATAATAATAATGATAATAATAATGATAATAATGATAATAATAATAATAATAATAATAATACTTTGACATGCGTTGCATTAAGGTAAAATGAGCGTGATTACCGCAGCAATGACTTGTGTGCATTATACTAAAATGTACCAATGGACCATGGCATTGCTGTCGTTTGAATGGTTGTAAATGGGTTTCCAGTTTCCCTGCCAATCTGTGGATGTGGTGCTTAGTCAGAATACAAAGCACTTTCACATGATTCGTCCATGCGTGTCGCGCCAGGCCAATCATAGATAACTGTTTGTTGTGTAACAGAAAGACGGTAGGTTTAGCTGTTTCCGGGGTTCAGGTTACATGAAATATAAAACGCTTTAAGAGCATTGATTTCGCACACCATGATGTATTTGGCCTCACCCCGTGAATCTGCCACTTTTTAAATTATTTTATGAATCACCGTATGAGTCACTCTTGTAGTATTTAATTACCATTTTTCTCCTGCTTAGGAAACGGCCTATCATGACACAATGATAAAAAAAACATGGCTATTATTCAATAAAAAGCCTTTGCCAATATCGTAGCTATAAAAAAGTAAATAATAAAAAAAGGGACGTGTCAGATCTGAGGCAGGATATAAAGGTGTCAGGGCTCTGGTGAATAATAGTAATTGTGCTGCTGGACTGGCAGAGTGGTAAAGGACACACTGGTGTAACTCGGTGATGGGGCTGACCAGACCAACTCACTTCCACTCAAAAACGTTTTACTGCCTCTCGATATACACTCGCATCGGGCCCACCCGGGAGGAAGAATATGGCAGAAGATCCCCGCTGGTTTTGTGCACCTGTCACCCACTTGTACTAATATTCATTCCTGCCAATTTTTATCAAACATTTGTCAAGTCTGGGTGACTAATGCAGTTACTGTCAAAAGATCCAAAGGAAATCACCCCTGCCAGCAAGTATTAGTTTCCTGAGGAAAGCTCATTTTTCTCTTCTCCTACCTGGACTTGTTTGCTATGATCTTGAGTAATGTGCCTGTTGTTGATAGAAATGTGGAATTGGATAGTGTATAATAGTTGGCTAATGTAAGTTAAGATTACACAGATCATGCAGTCCCACACTCCTTTTCTCACTTTATTCAGACAAGAAGAGAGGGTAACAGACATAGTTGGGATCACAGTAAGTGCATGACAGGGAATCACACGAGTTTCATACGAGTTGAGGGGTAGCCGTCCCTTGGTCAGTGCACTACAGTGCTTCTCAGACTATGGCTAAACAGTTGAGACCTTAACTACCCGTGAATACTACTGATGAATGCATGAGTGTGTTAACAGGATCCAGCAGTATTGCAAATGCTGAATTTAAGTCTTTGCCTTCAAGGACACCTTGTCAACTGTCAATTGTAAATTAATTATTTTAGAGAAGGTCGTAGGAAATGTAACCATACACGCAAAGCCTGTCCTCGCTGTGAGCAGTTTCTCAGGCAGGTCATAAGCTATGAAAGACGGCCTTAATTGTATGGAATTCATAGCAGTTTGGATTTTAATTGTATGGGATAGGCATAGCTTTGAAAAACAACGCATCAGAAAGCCCACGGGAGCTCTGTGTAAACGCGGTGCAGATGAGACGCATGTATTGTTGTGGCAAAGACTTAATTGGTTAAATGAAACTTGTTGTCAGGTCCACTGAGGCATCCCATAATTAGAGGAGAATACAAAATAGTCTGGTAACTTCTGTCTCAGACATAAGGCAGAGGCAATTAAAACGCCAACAAGTTCACATGCAAGAAGAAAGACACAATATTAATTTAGGTAAACTTTATTTTATTTATTTTACTTTATTTAAACCTCAACAGCAAGTTAGCTTATCTGTGGTCAACAGCCATGAATGTAAATGTAGGCGTCTGTATTTCCGAAGAACAGACCGCGAAGTGATACAAATGAAAGGACACATTTTTACTACCCTTACTTCATCATAATAATAATTTATCAATATTGCTATAATACTTCTGTACGGAATATACTGATGGACCAACACAGCACTGTCAAGAAGCTAACTAGGAACCCCTTCTAAAGTCCACATAGTGGGCTCCACGAGGGCTCGTCTGTAGGGAGACTTTGGTTTTGTACCTTGGTAAAAAAAAAAACTGGGTCTACGTATTTCCATAAAGGAAACCAAAAACAATGGCAACCAAAATAATAAAATAACCAAACAAACAAAAAACTTTCGTTTTTAATTTAAAATCGATAACAAAACAAAAACATAAAATAAAAGGCACAGCACTACCACACCAAAACGTATCACTTTGTTGTTTCTGGTGAGCAAGGTTTGTGTCTTCACAATATCTCTAATCCCTACTTTTATACAACAGCTCAACGAACACCCACTGATGTGTAATTCTCACACTTTTAAGGGATTGCTAGCTCATCCTAAAAAAAAAAAAAACACTGAGGAGAGAATACAGGTGTGTGTATTCCCCGGTTTTGTTCCCTTTTGAGAACCAAATGACCGGGATCGGCAGCTGTAGACAAGACATTGCACTGAGGAGCAGCTAGGAGGTGAAGTCCACAGTTAGAGGCTACAGAATTGGGGTTATACAAGTTCTGGACTTCATGTCCCATCTACCACTCTGTAAAACATCCTTCCTCTTCCTTTTTACCGCCTTAAAAAGTGCTTCAGAAAAATGTCCAGCCCAGGTCTTCCTCCAGTCCCAGCGTTGCAAGTCATTTTTTTTTTTTTTTTTTTTTTTTTTTCTTACCCTATTTTTTCCAGAGAAGCTGTGCTTTTTTTTGCAGTCTGCTGTAATTCATTTTAATTTTTTTAAAGTAGATTCACTTAGCACAGCAAGAAAAAAAACAACAACTTTCTATTATAATTGTTACAAGAAAGCCAGAAACAAGCTTAAATACTGCTACTGCAAGCTTTCTGACTCATCTGTATCCAGTGTTAAGTGACTCCGTGTACTGTGCTTGGAAAAGGTTCAGCTCGGCAGTTTGTGAATAACGTAGGTTTCATCAAAGGCGGCAGACGTTTCTTCAGAAACCAAAGACTGTTTTAAGGCTCCTGCCAGGTCCACGTGATAATATTGCTTCAGTAATGCTTCAGTAAATCCACTGTGACTGCACTGCGTGTGTGCATCACATGCTTATTACTCGTATCATTATAAATGTCACATCCATAGAGGAGTTTGAGAGCCCAGCCTTCCTCCGTGAAATACAAAACTTGTGCTCATTGCTAACGAGTTGGGCTCTGGCAGGCTTGTGCGCACAGCCAAACCGAACTCTTACACTGCTCTGGCAGCGGACAGTTCTGATCAATGAGGCTGTGATCAGCTGTCAGACTTTCCCCTCCTCTCGTGTGTGGAATGCAGTGTCTCTCTCACACACACACACCCAGAGTAATTCGCACACATGAAGACAGATGTACGACGACACAGCTTCAGCGAAGGGGCTGTGGGGGTTCAGAGAGGGAGGTAGGGAAGATTTGGTTTAAAAAAAAAAAAAAAAAAAAAAAACATCTCTGAGGTTAACATTGTGAACGATACAAAAACTCAGTTCTTCATTTCCTCCACCCCATTGGCTCCACTCTTCTACCCAGCCAAAAACCTCTCCGAGTGTCGAAGTCCCTCTTGAGTCACGACCCGGAATTCCCGGCTCAGTTGACGAGCACAAAGCCGTGCTGAGAGTCCACTGTGTCCATCATCTCGCACTCCAGGAAGGGGCTGTGGAGGTCGGGCAGGGCCAGGCTCACGTACCCGGCGCCGGACACCTCAGCCTGGCCTGGGGTGGGAGGCTGGACTAGGCTCAGCGGGTACTGGTACTGATCCTGGTAGAGGGGCTCGGCGGAGGGGGACAGGTCGCAGGCGGGGTAGCCGTACTGGTGCGCAGAGGGCAGGGCGTGAGGGTCGGGGGGCAGTGCAGCGGGGTAAACGCCCATGTAGGGGTCGTAGGACAGGGGCAGGGCTTCTGCGCCGGGCTCCAGGAGGGGGCTGAGGATCTGGGCCCGGGCGAAGGCGGGCGGAGGCTGCTGCTGTGCTGGAGGTACCACGCCCTGCACGGGGCCTGGGGCTACAGGGTCCGGGTGACCCACTGCTGGGTGAGTTGGGTAGGCGCCCTCTGCGATCTGCATCTGGTTGAAATAGGCCTGCAGCTGGGACTGCTTCTGCAGGTAAAGCCTCTTCTGCTGAAGCCTGTGGAAGGAGCCAAGAGAGCAAAGATATGAGACTGGTACATGACATTCGTTTTTAATCTTACGCTATTTATACAAAGGGACTTAAACGGGTGATTAAACTAAGCAGTGGCCAATCCTCCCCTGGAGCAGGGTGGGGTTAAGGGCCTTGCTTGAGGGTCCAATGGCTGTGCGGATCTTATTGTGGGTGCAGTGGGGCGCCAGTTCCAGTTCCAGTTCCAGTTCCCAGTCAAGCACCTTAGCCACTAGGCTACCGACTGCCAGAGGTAATCAGAGGTCAGAGGTAAGACGTAAGAAATGACAGATGAAAGGTAAGATGTCAGAGGTAAGACATGACAGATGAAAGGTAAGATGTCAGAGGAAAGAAATGATAGATGAAAGGTAAGATGTCAGAGGTAAGAAATGACAGATGAAAGGTAAGATGTCAGAGGTAAGAAATGATAGATGAAAGGTAAGATGTCAGAGGTAAGAAATGATAGATGAAAGGTAAGATGTCAGAGGTAAGAAATGATAGATGAAAGGTAAGATGTCAGAGGTAAGAAATGATAGATGAAAGGTAAGATGTCAGAGGTAAAAAAAATGATAGATGAAAGGTAAGATGTCAAAGGTAAGAAATGATAGATGAAAGGTAAGATGTCAAAGGTCAGAGGTGAAGGGTGAGAGTTGAAAGTTGAGATGTCAAAGGTCAGAGGTGAAGGGTGAGAGTTGAAAGGTGAGATGTCAAAGGTCAGAGGTGAAGGGTGAGAGTTGAAAGGTGAAATGTCAAAGGTCAGAGGTGAAGGGTAAGAGTTGAAAGGTGAGAGGTCAAAGGTCAGAGGTGAAGGGTGAGAGGTCAGGAGTAAGAAACGGGGGCCGAGGGGTAGAGGAAGTGAGAGATGATGGGGGAAGGAGTGAGAAGGCGGTGTCACTCACCTGTGCTCCTGCAGCTGCTGCTCTAGGCTGCGGGGCAGCTCCTTGCAGAACATCTGGCAGCTGCCAGGCCCAGCGGCCATCACACCGGCTGTCTGTGAGGACAGAGGAGCCGTCAGCCATCTCTCACGCAAAGACCGACCCAAACAAAGGTACCACTGTCACTACTGCCATTTCTACAGAGCACGGAAAGAGCGTATTACCCAGAAACCCCCTAGAATGCCCCCATCTGTGTTCAGGTACTGAAGTTGGGATTTTCCTTGGAATCGGTAAGCTGAGAAGGTTATGCCCCCCACACAGGTCCTACTTGTAGCCCCGTCTCATCTATATAGGGCTGTCCATCAATTTGGGGATATTAGTGACAACAAAATGCACTATCGGGAAAACCAGCAGTGCTGCTGTCGGGTACTAGGCCTCAGGGCAGGAACTAGTGAAGCAGCCCTTCAGCAATCTGGCGACCCACTGCTTTACTGCACTGCCTTTCTCTATTCTGTTCTCCTGTCTGGTGTGAGCTCCAGTGCCTGGAATGGTGTAATGTTACAGGTAAAGTGTTTATATAACAATTTTATTACATTATCTTCTGCAGTGTTGTGCAGAAGCGGATCATGTAGTTCTACCTGCAGTTTGTGTGTGAGGTATTGTGTCTCCAGGCTGTACCTGCAGTTTGTGTGTGAGGTACTGTGTCTCCAGGCTGTACCTGCAGTTTGTGTGTGAGGTATTGTGTCTCCAGGCTGTACCTGCAGTTTGTGTGTGAGGTATTGTGTCTCCAGGCTGTACCTGCAGTTTGTGTGTGAGGTATTGTGTCTCCAGGCTGTACCTGCAGTTTGTGTGTGAGGTACTGTGTCTCCAGGCTGTACCTGCAGTTTGTGTGTGAGGTATTGTGTCTCCAGGCTGTACCTGCAGTTTGTGTGTGAGGTATTGTGTCTCCAGGCTGTACCTGCAGTTTGTGTGAGAGGTATTGTGTCTCCAGGCTGTACCTGCAGTTTGTGTGTGAGGTATTGTGTCTCCAGGCTGTACCTGCAGTTTGTGTGTGAGGTATTGTGTCTCCAGGCTGTACCTGCAGTTTGTGTGTGAGGTATTGTGTCTCCAGGCTGTACCTGCAGTTTGTGTGTGAGGTATTGTGTCTCCAGGCTGTACCTGCAGTTTGTGTGTGAGGTACTGTGTCTCCAGGCTGTACCTGCAGTTTGTGTGTGAGGTATTGTGTCTCCAGGCTCTGTCGTCGCGACAGCAACGGTGGCTGGCCTCCGCTGGAGAACATGGCCGCACTGTCCTGCAGCTGGGAGCCGTCGCCCTGGAAACACGCACAGTCACACGTGCGGGTGTGAATACAGGCACATGAACAGGGAGACGGACTCAGAAAGAGTGGGTAAAGAACCTCTTGCTGGCGGATAACTAGAGCGTGAACGCACAAACTCGCTGTGCCGCGTCCAGGCCGCAAAAACAACCCTCTCCGGCAAGATCGTAATAACACACGGTCCACGGCCTCTCTGTGATCACATGTGCACATGTGAGTGCATACTGGAACACAGTTTGACCCTCATTAGCGTCTCACGCTGTCCCATGGTGAGGTCACCCGGAGTGTGCCCTCCCGTGACCCTCCCGTGACCCGCCGTGACCTCGGCGTTGTTTATTAGCGCCTCGGAGCCCCGGCACGTTACCACAAAGGCCCTTTTGTGTTCAAACGCTCCGACCGGCACGCCTGTGACCCTGTCGCCCTTCCAGGCACAGTGTCATCACCCAGCCGCCAGCGCGAGACGCCCCTCCCCTCCTCTCCTCTCCTCTCCCCTCCCCTCCCCTCCCCTGGCCTCCACCCCACCACCCAGAACAGGGGCTCTGTAAGGGCCCAGTCACCAGGGAGAACCTCGTTGCCATGCCTGCGGTCACCGAGACCTCAGACAATCGCCCACTTCTTCCGCCGTTACGTAAAGAGCCCTGGTGAGTCACTTGTGTTTGCCGGGGTTTGGGATGACCCTCCCTGCCCCCTCTGTACGGAGTTTGGGATGACCCTCCCTGCCCTCTGTGTACGGGGTTTGGGATGACCCTCCCTGCCCCCTGTGTACGGGGGTTTGGGATGACCCTCCCTGCCCCCTGTGTATGGGGTTTCGGATGACCCTGCCCCCTGTGTACGGGGTTTGGGATGACCCTCCCTGCCCCCTCTGTACGGGGTTTGGGATGACCCTCCCTGCCCCCTGTGTACGGGGTTTGGGATGACCCTCCCTGCCCCCTGTGTACAGGGTTTGGGATGACCCTCCCTGCCCCCTGTGTACGGGGTTTGGGATGACCCTCCCTGCCCCCTGTGTACGGGGTTTGGGATGACCCTCCCTGCCCCCTGTGTACGGGGTTTGGGATGACCCTCCCTGCCCCCTGTGTACGGGGTTTGGGATGACCCTCCCTGCCCCCTCTGTACGGGGTTTGGGATGACCCTCCCTGCCCCCTGTGTACGGGGTTTGGGATGACCCTCCCTGCCCCCTGTGTACGGGGTTTGGGATGACCCTCCCTGCCCCCTGTGTACGGGGTTTGGGATGACCCTCCCTGCCCCCTGTGTATGGGGTTTGGGATGACCCTCCCTGCCCCCTGTGTACGGGGTTGGGCGGGGGCGATGGGGCGGGAGGTGGAGACTGCAGTTGGGTGGGGGAGACTGACCTGTAGCTGGGGGTCCAGCAGGTAAGGGTGGGGGCCGGCAGGCAGCAGGGAGGGGTCTTCCTGGGTGCCCATCTGCTCGTACAGCAGCTGAACCTTGTTGAGCTCCAGGATGCCTTTGGTCCGGGCCAGGTTCTGCAGGTGCTGCCTGAATGCCACCAGCCCTGGAGTGCAGAACACAGGCAGGGATGGAGTAAGCAAGGGGGTGCAGCTCCCACACACAAACAAACACACACACACACACACAGACAAACACTCCCAAACACACATAAACACAGACACACACACAAACATTACATTACATTATTGGCATTTGGCAGACGCTCTTATCCAGAGCGACGTACAACAAAGTGCATACCCATAACCAGGGAAACACACACAAACAGACACATACACACACAAACACAGACAAATACAGACACAAACACACACACACACACACACACCACCAAGGACTGAGACAACCCTCCTGCTGGACCTCCAGCTACACGCCAGTCCCCCATGCCCAACTATGGCCTCCACCCCCCCTCGTGCAGAGAGAGAGAGAGAGAGAGAGATTCTCTATGTTCTGCAGTACAGAGGATGCATGCACACGCACACACACACACAGCTGTCAGTCACAAGTGAACCCCCCCTCCCCCCCAGTGCCAAGCAGTCTAACCATAGAAAGCAATTATAAAGTATGCACAATTAAGAACTGCAGGGAAGTGTGTAGGCCTGGTCTTCAAAGCCCTATTTGCTCCACACCATTAGTCCTCTGAGGGTAATAATAATTTCACAGGCTGGTAATCTGTGTCTGTTCAGGTGTGAAAGGGCAAGAGCCCGAGATGCTCTGCGTCTCCTTTATTGGACAAAGTATTTGGAGCTGCTCAGACCACTTTAGGGGAGGAGGCCATTTCAACTGAGAAGGTTGTTATCCCTCTGCATGCACTGGTGACTGAACGACTGGTTTGGTCATGACCTAAGTGAAGGGTACTTGCGGGAGAAACGGTAAGTATTGTTTAACGGAGGTGACAGAGATGATGACATACCACAACAAGCAGGCATACAGAGAACGAGATCCAATGCTAGAGAGAGAGAGAGAGAGAGACTGATTGAGGGAGACAGAAAGAGAACTAGTTTTTTGTATGAGAAAAGCAATAGAGAGAAAGCGGAGCAGAAAAAGACAGTGAAAGATATGGAAAGAAGGGCAGTCTGTAGCGTAGTGGTTAAGGTACATGAGTGGGAACCGCAAGGTCGGTGGTTCGATCCCCGTGTAGCCACAATAAGATCCGCAACAGCCGTTGGGCCCTTGAGCAAGGCTCTTAACCCTGCATTGCTCCAGGGGAGGATTGTCTCCTGCTTAGTCTAATCAACTAAGTCGCCACTACTAAGCTAAGCTAAGCTTCTGGATAAAAGCGTCAGAAATAATGTAATACAACGTAATAATAATAATAATAATAATAATGAAAGGAGAGAGACGGGCGCGCGCAGAAGAGAGAGAGAGAGGGAGAGAGAGAGAGAGAGAGGGAGGGGGAGGGAGAGGGAGGGAGAGGGGGAGGGAGAGGGAGGGAGAGGGGGAGGGAGAGGGGGAGGGAGAGGGAGCGAGGGGTCGGAGCTACCTTGTGTGAGGGAGGTGTCGGAGGCTCTTCGGCCCTCGCGGAACCCGACGGGGGAGCGGTTGTGCGCCTCCCTCCGGTGGGAGCTCAGCGCCTGCATGGCGGGGTTGGCGGGCTTCACGCCGGTGAAGGGGGGCGTCATGCGGGTCGCCGAGGCGTTGGCCAGGACCACCTCGTTGAACGAGGGCGGGTCCTCCAGGAAGCCGCCTTCCATGTGGACCGACGCCATGTCGTACTCCGAGTCCATGCTCCCCAGAGACGGGTTATGGGCCACGCTGTACAGCTTCCCTGTGGCCACACGCACACAGGACATACACACACAGACAAGAGTACGTTCACATGTGTTTACATATGATACGTAATCTGAAAGATTGTGTCCAAAACTCAATTAACTAGGCTTATCAGTCTCTTTTTATTTCCCACTTATACACACAGTGAGCACTTCATTAGGTATTTATTTTATTTAGACTTCTGCTGCTGTAGCCTATCCACTGAGAGTTGTGGTGTGTTATGCGCTCTTCTGCATACCACTGTTGTAATGCGTGGTTATTTGTGTTACTGTCACCTTCCTGTCAGCTTTGACCAGTCCGGCCCTTCTCCTCTGCCGTCTCTCATTAACAAGGCCTTTCTGTCTGCAGAACTGTTGCTCACTGGATTTTTTTTTTCCTTTTTTGAACCATTCTTTGCAAACTCTAGAGACTAGTGTGCATGAAAATCCCAGGAGATTAGCAGTTTCTGAGATACCACCCTGTCTGCCACCAACAATCATTCCACAGTCAAACTTCCACAGTTAGATCACATTTTTTCCCCATTCTGATGGTTGATGTGAACATTAACTGAAGCTCCTGACCCGTATCTACAAAATCGCATGCACTGCACTGCTGCCACACAATTGGCTGATTAGATAATCGCATGAATGATGCTGACATCACCCTTCCCTGATTGATCAATACAGATGGACAGTAAAGCAAAGGATCTCACACTTAGAGTACTACTCGCTCCATTATAACTCAGATGTATTAGCCCATGGGTCTGGTTAAAGTTTTGACCCCACATTAACTTTCTTCAGAAAATTATGATCTATTGTTTTTGATTTTCACTTATAAGTGAAGTGCTGAGAGTTTATGCTTTCCTCTCATTGGTACAACACTAATACTTAAAATATGAATACGTTATATATTGGATATTATTATAGTATGTCATGTGCTTTTATTCATATTTATAATTGGTTCAGAGCAGACTGCCAGATGGCTGTCCCCCCCCCCTGCTGATCCTGTCACAGTGCTAACCTGCGCCGGGCGCGGTCCCGGCCCGGTTGGTGACCTCCGACAGGGTGTGCCGGCGCTGGCCGAACCGGGCCGTCTGGAGGGCGGTGAAGACCTGGGCCGGGTCGTCCTCCCCGTCTGGCTCCGGGTCCTCCGTCTCGATGCCCTCGTCGATCGACGTCTCCATCATGTTGCTGGGCAGCGAGGCGCTGACCTTTCGGCCCGAGGCGGGGGGCAGGGGCTCCAGAAGGCAGCCGTTGACCTGGAGAGGACACGGGAGAGGACACGCCACGCAGGCCCGTGAGCGCGGAGACCACCCCATGGAGGGCACGGGTTCAGAAGCAGGGTCTCTCTCTCTCTCCAGTGCTGTGTCTAAGCCTAATCGTTAACCGGTTGCTCTTTGATTGGAAATTAAAAATGTGAAAATGCTCTTTAGTTGGGTAATGTGGACGTGAAACTGGATTTTAATGTTAGCTTTGACCTTCTGGTCTTAGGAAAACACCAACTAAGGTTGTCATGAGGGGAAATAACAGATATTTTTATGGGATCAGTGGTGGGCTCTCTCTCTCGAGATAATATCTTAACAACCTTGATTTGCAAATGAATCTCTCATAACTGCATGCTCAGGTTGTCTTCTTTTGATATAAGATAGACTCCACCTTAGTACCACCTCAACCAGGGAATATGGACAACATGAAGAGAAGTGCAGCTTCTGAAATATTACGTATACAAAATGCCGTTGACAAGCTTAACAGGCACACTGTTCTGACATTTCTGTATCAAATCATCTTTCTTATTTACAGACAAGCTTGGATAGAACAGTTTATCCCCTTGTTGTTCATAATGCCATCACCCTGGGCTTTTTTTCCCCCCCACTCTGCTAAAAGCCATGTCCTGGCTTTCTGCAGCACTCTCTGCAGAGCAATGTCTTTTGTTCCGGCTACGGTCTTGTGTAACATTTGACCGGTGGATTGATCGGTGGATTTATTTGCAGGCACGTTACATCCTGCCCTGCTGAGGACTCTCTGTGCCGGGAGAGCGGGGGGTCTTCCCGCAAGAGCACAGATGACACACACCAATCTGACATTGCGCACAAAGGCGATTATAAAACAGGCTGCGGCTACAGCCTCATGTGCGCTGGGAGGACTGAGTGACTAAACGAGCATGTCCTCAGTCCCACTCACGTTGCAAGCGGCGTGTGTGTGTGTGTGTGTGTGTGTGTGTGGGGAATGCAGGAACAGAAAATGTGTCTTGGCTCTTGGTTGGGTGAGCGGTCCCACCAGCACAGTCACAGGGTAAGAGCATGAAGTGCGCACACACACACACACACACACATACAGCATGTGCGTGAAAGCATGCGCATAAAAAGCCACCTCCCCCCTCCCACTACCCCACTCTCCCAACTGTCAGAAATCATCTGGATGCGTTGCCAGGGAGACGGGAGGCCACACGATCTGTGATTCAAGTTTCCGCTTTGAAGTGAGCAGTGCCGGGAGCGGCTGTTACTCAACGTGCGCGCGGAAGACCGCAACGCGCTCCGCTGACCCCCCGCCCCCCCACGAGGGACGGGGCCTTTGGACACGGTGTCCAGGTCATGTGGAGGGTTGAGGTTGTTCACTGCCATGGGGCACATTACATAATGCCTCCTTTTTTGTCGATTGGAAAAAGGGCAACCTGCAGCCTGTCTTATTCACTGGCGAGCAGCCACAGGAGTCTAGAACAGCCAGCTACAGGATACAGGAGTCTATAGCAGCGAGCTACAGGATACAGGAGTCTATAGCAGCGAGCTACAGGATACAGGAGTCTATAGCAGCGAGCTACAGGAGTCTAGAACAGCCAGCTACAGGATACAGGAGTCTAGAGCAGCCAGCTACAGGAGTCTAAAGCAGCCAGCTACAGGAGTCTAGAGCAGCCAGCTACAGGAGTCTAGAGCAGACAGCTACAGGAGTCTAAAGCAGTCAGCTATAGGATACAGGAATCTAGAGCAGTCAGCTACAGGACACAGGAGTCTATAGCAGCCAGCTACAGGAGTCTAGAACAGACAGCTATAGGATACAGGAGTCTAGAGCAGTCGGCTACAGGACACAGGAGTCTATAGCAGCCAGCTACAGGAGTCTAGAGCAGACAGCTACAGGAGTCTAGAGCAGACAGCTACAGGAGTCTAAAGCAGTCAGCTATAGGATACAGGAATCTAGAGCAGTCAGCTACAGGACACAGGAGTCTATAGCAGCCAGCTACAGGAGTCTAGAGCAGACAGCTACAGGAGTCTAGAGCAGTCAGCTACAGGATACAGGAGTCTATAGCAGCCAGCTACAGGAGTATAGAGCAGTCAGCTATAGGGTACAGGAATCTAGAGCAGTCAGCTACAGGATACAGGAGTCTATAGCGGCCAGCTACAGTAGTCTAGAGCAGACAGCTACACGGGTCTAAAGCAACCAGCTACAGGATACTGGGGTTGACAGCAGCCAGCTACAGAAGGCTAGAGCAGCTACTTACAAGGGTATAAAGCAGCCAGCTACAGGCATCTAGAGCAGCCAGCTACAGGAGTCTAGACTATCCAGCAACAGGGGTCTAGAGCAGCCAGCCACAAATGTCTAAAAAATGGTCCTAGACTATTACTTTCAGGGGTCTGAAAACAGCTAACAAAGCACACTTGTACTTTGCTCACCTTTATCAAGCGTATTAATAGTTTAGAGGGCTCTGCATATACACACATACATGGCAAACATGATATCTTTCAGATTTTACAGTATGAGTCCCGCCCATGCCCTGCTGAAGTCACGTGACCTGTACAGACCTTGGGTGTGGCAACGTCCTCCTCCATGAGGCTATGCTCGGGAGCAGAGGGGGATTGTGGGAAGGTGAATGTTTCCGTGGAGGTCTGGGGGAGGAGGGGGGACCGCAGGAGCCGGACATTCTGTGGAAGCAGCCCCACCTGGGGAGCAGTGCCGCCCGCCTGTGGAGGGAGGGCGAGAGTGACCACCGGCACTAACGTCCGTTTAAAAATACAGTTGATATATTTAAGAACTTTGCCCACAAATGATGTATTATTATGAAAATACATATTACCTTTCTAAGAAGTATAATTATGCTTTCTACAGTAATTACGTGTTCATGCATATTCTCACTGGGAGACTTATACAATTATGGAGAGCTCCATAATGTTTGGGACAAAGACATTTTTTTTTTTTCTTGCTTTGCCTTTGTACTCCACAATTTTATATTTAACCGCAGTTGACATGTGGTTAAAGTGAAGATTCTGAGCTTGGATTTATGGGTTTTTGTATACGTTTCACCGCATATGGCACTGAGAGTGTGCACTTTAACCACATGTGAACTGTAAATTACTAGTGGAAAATGATGGAGTGCAGAGCCAAATCAAGAAAATGTCAAATGTCTTTGTCCCGAACATTACGGACATCGGTGTCAGCAGAGAGATTTAAGACAGCGTCTAGGAAATTTACTTTGATCACTTACGGATGCCAATAATTCTGCCCCGCTCGCTCATCTTGGGAGTTAGCGGCAGGGTTAAAAGCAGGGTTACCTTGACGACAGTCTGTTCGGCGATGGTGCTGGGCCGGCGTTGTCGCGGGTCGAGCCGCTGATCCACAGGGAAGCTGCAGCGGTGGGCTTTCAGCCTCTCCACCAGCAGGTAGTAGATGGCAGCAAAGTGGTTATAGCTCTTGTTCTGCAGAGACTGTGAGGCACAGAGCACGCTGAGTATGGGTATGTGCGAGTGTGTGTGTGAGTGTGTGTGCGAGTGTTTGTGTGAGTGTGTGTTTGATTGTGTGTGTGTGAGTGTGTGTCTATGCAAGTGTGCAGGTAGTCTTTGTGTGAGTATGAGTTTGTGTGTGTGCGTGTGTGTACAGATGTTTATGTATGTGAACATGTGCATAAGTATATGAATGTCTGAGTGTGTATGTGTATGTGTGTGTGCATGAGTATATGAATGTGTGTGTGTGTATGCGTGTGTGCATGAGTATAGGAATGTGTGTGTGTTTCTATGTGCGTGTATGTGTATGTGTGTGTGCATGAGTATATGAATGTGTCTGTTTCTGTGTGAGTATGTCTGCTTCTGTGTGCGTATGCCAATGTGTGTGTTTCTATGTGTGTGTGTGTTTCTATGTGCGTGTGTGTGTATGTCTATGTGTGTGTTTCCATGTGTGTATGTGTTTCTACGTGAGTGTGAGTGAGTGTGTGTGTGTGTGTGTGTGTGTGTGAGTGTGTGTGAGTGTGTGCGTGTGTGCGTGTGTGATGGAGTGGGGCGTGCGCGTGTGTGAGGGAGCGGGGCGTGTGTGTGTGTGTGAGTGTGTGTGTGTGAGGGAGCGGGGCGTGTGTGTCTGAGTGTGTGTGTGAGGGGCGGTCCTCACCTCGATGGTCTTCTGCTGGTCGATGCCCAGGCTGTGCATGAGTCTGAGCACCTGCTCGCTGTGCTCCCCCACGGCCACGCCCCCGGCCTCGCCCCCGGCCTCACCCCCCTCCTCAGGGGCGCTCTGCTTGTAGAGCACAGTCCTCTGAACGGGCACGTCCAGCGCCATCCAGCGGTGCTCCTTAATCTGGGCCACCGACAGGCGCTTGGAGGGGTCCAGGACCAGCATGCGGCGAATCAGATGCTCACAGTCTGCGTAGGGGGGGGAACACATGAGACTCTCATCCCCTCTCATCACATGCCTCCTCTCTCCATAACCGCAGCAACCTCAACGGGCAAAAACATCAACACAAGAGCGGTTCACGGGACTAGAAGTAAACAGCTGGAACATTTTAACACCAGACCCGGGCTTCACCTCCTGCCCACATCTCCGCTGCTGATCAGCTCAGAACAAAGAGTCAGCACTGGGGCGACATTGGCTCAGGCGGTAAGAGCAGTTGTCTGGCAGTCGGAGGGTCGCCGGTTCGATCCCCTGCCTGAGCTGTGTCGAAGTGTCCCCGAGCAAGACACCCAACCCCCAATTGCTCCTGACGAGCTGGTTGGTGCCTTGCATGGTCGTTGGTGTGTGAACGGGCGAATGAGAAGCATCCGTTGTACAGCGCTTTGGATAAATGCCAGCGATTTATCATTTTTACTGTGTTTTCTATACTGCTTCATGAGGTGGGAGAACACATATTAAGTGATGGGAGACCACTACCCCATGTAGAATCTCTTCTGATAGTCCTTAGTCCTTGGTCTTCACTTGTGAACTCTCCTCTTCAACTCATCCCACAGATTTTCAATGGGGCTTAGTTGAGGGCGGACTGTGGTCCACCTAATGGTGTTTCTGGCCAAAAGGCTCTATTTATGTGTAATTCAATGTGCAAGTTCCAGTGACTCCAGGTGCTTACATTCCTGATTGGACAGTAGAGGCTTTCTTCTGGCAAGCCTTCCAAATAGCTCCTTAGCACTGAAGCGGCATCTAATTGTTTTGGAGAACCAAAGATACAGCCATTGCAATTCTTCTCCTACAGTGATTCTGACTCTTGAACTACACTTCTCATTGTGTATGGGGGAAGAAATACTCTTGCAACCTCTTTTTCAAGGCAGATTAACCACAGCTCCTGTTGTTTTAAACATATTAATTATGCCATAAGAGTAGAGATGGATATTCAGGGGTTAACTAGCTATTTGCATAGTTATTTCCTGGTTTATGGAGGATAACAACCGTTGTGCTGCCAGGTCAAGGGCACCAGCTGGGCCTCATGAGCAATCTTCAACCTTTGGGTTCCAGTCCTGGGTTGGGGGGGTTGGTCCGACACATTAGCATTGCTGTACCTTGATCAACGTACTTATCCTGAACCGCTTCAGAAAATGCAGATACAGATTATACGATAATGTCACCTTGGATAAGCGTGGCTAATCTACTAGCCAACGGAATGTGCTGGGGTTGCCAGACCAGGAGGAGCCATGGAACTGTGGAAGTGATGACCTCATGTCGGAAAAGTACCCACAATGCCAAGGGAAACCGGAGAGCCCTAATGACACCATTCCTTTTCTTCACTCACTCACTCCCTCCCTCCCTCTCCCTCTCTTGTGCCTTGGCAGTTACTGCCCCCATTTATCTCCCCTGATTGTATAAACTTAGTGCTCTACCAATACAGTTCCAAAGAGCGAGAGGGGAAAGATAGAGAGAAGGAGCAGGAGAGGGAGAGGAAGAATGCTCTCTCAGGCACTGACCCAAAACTGGGAGCTCTCATTGCCCTCGTCCTGGCTATGTCTCCGGACATTTATACAGTATTCTATGCCAGACTGTAATTATTTACTTAGGCAGCCTTTGAGTAGCAAGAACTGAAGATTTATTGATATTTATTATTGCTTATGAAGCACTCTAAAATGATTTACTTCTTTTTGGCAATTTTGTTTTTCCCCAGCATGACATTTTGAAACTCACTCTACGCTCTTCAAAGAATGTCAAGAGTTCTTTCATGCTTGGGAAAAAAACAACAACTACTATATTCTATTACATTCTCTTCCACTACATTGCATGTACAATATACAGGTATAATAGATTGTAGTGATCAAAGTATTACCCAAATATTCTAATCAAAATGTTAAATATTCTTAGAGACACATCAAATATTGTTAAAAGTGGGAAACATTTTAGACATTTTGCTGAACGCCCACTGGGAGCTGAGGGCTACAAGGCCCCTGTACCCTACTTTCAGAAGCCCTGGCCCCAGTCACCAGAGCTGTGTTCTGATAGGACCGGGCACAGTCTCTATGGGCTCCTGCATTCTGGAGCAAGAGTCTGAGTGTATGTGGGACAGGGGTCCTCTAAGACGCTGGGCACATTCTGTTCTTTTTTACCCCGGACATGTGTGTGCGTGTGTGTGTGTGTGTGCACATGCGTGCGTGGTGTTGAGTGGGGGGGGGGGTATGTGCATCTGTGAACGGGTCGGAGGGTTAGGTTACAGTTTTGCACATTGCTAAATTGTTTCAAGGTTTCAGACAAAGCAGGCGCACCCAGACCTGAAGCCAGGAGCGCTCCCGCTCCCCCCCCCCCCCCCCCCCCCCCCCCCGCGGGTCTCCTCCTCGTTACGTAACGCAATAACGCACCGGGCTCTTCTGTGAAATTAATCTCTACAGGCAGCGCTCATGCAGAATGAGCTAATCTGACATCCTGGCTGTTTTGACGAGTGCACCCCTGTCTCCTCGAAGAATCCTGCCCAATCTTGGCCCTGGGCCAATTCGAACAGCATGCCTCTGCTCTTGCTCTTTGTTTCTCGCTCTCTCTCTCGCTCTCTCTCTCTCCCCCCCCCCTCTCCTCCCAGCCACTCCCCCTCTCCTGCATTCTTTAGCCCTTGTGGACCCCTGGGGCTGCAGAGTGAATCAGACCCCCTTTGGTTTGGTGAACAGGTGTGTGCTTTTTTTTTGGGCAGCGCAAAGATGTCTAGGGCTGCTCCCTGTGTATGGTCTGTGTGTGTGGTATACAGGCTGTGAGGTATGGTGTGTATTAAACAGAATGTGGGGTATGGTGTGTGGTGTATGTACAGTATGTATGGTGTACAGAGTGTGGGGTATAGTGTGTGGTGTATGTATGGTGTACAGAGTGTGGGGTATAGTGTGTGATGTACAGTATGTATGGTGTACAGAGTGTGGGGTATAGTGTGTGGTGTAGAGTATGTATAGAGAGTGTGGGGTATAGTGTGTGGTGTAGAGTATGTATAGAGAGTGTGGGGTATAGTGTGTGGTGTACAGTATGTATGGTGCACAGAGTGTGGGGTATAGTGTGTGGTGTACAGTATGTATGGTCTACAGAGTGTGGGGTATAGTGTGTGGTGTACAGTATGTATGGTCTACAGAGTGTGGGGTATAGTGTGTGGTGTATGTATGGTGTACAGAGTGTGGGGTATAGTGTGTGATGTACAGTATGTATGGTGTACAGAGTGTGGGGTATAGTGTGTGGTGTATATATGGTGTAAAGAGTGGGGTATAGTGTGTGGTGTACAGTATGTATAGAGAGTGTGGGGTATAGTGTGTGATGTACAGTATGTATAGAGAGTGTGGGTATAGTGTGTGGTGTACAGTATGTATAGAGAGTGTGGGGTATGGTGTGTGGTGTACAGTATGTATAGAGAGTGTGGGGTATAGTGTGTGGTGTACAGTATGTGTAGAGAGTGTGGGGTATAGTGTGTGGTGTACAGTATGTATGGTCTACAGAGTGTGGGGTATAGTGTGTGGTGTACAGTATGTATAGAGAGTGTGGGGTATAGTGTGTGGTGTACAGAGTGTGGGGTATAGTGTGTGGTGTATGTATGGTGTACAGAGTGTGGGGTATAGTGTGTGGTGTACAGTATGTACAGAGAGTGGGGTATAGTGTGTAGTGTACAGTATGTATAGAGAGTGTGGGGTATAGTGTGTGGTGTACAGTATGTATAGAGAGTGTGGGGTATAGTGTGTGGTGTACAGTATGTATGGTCTACAGAGTGTGGCTTGTACGGGCCGTCCTACCTTCAGTCATGAAATAGGGGATGCGGAATCGTCCCTCCAGGACCCTCTGTCGCAGGACTGGGAGAGTGGGGCCATCGAAGGGCAGAGCGCCACACACCAGCACATACAGCACCACCCCCATACTCTGCAAGAACATACAGTCTCATCTCACCACCTGATAACTGCGCTGTCTCAGTGGGCCATGAAATGGATGGCACTGTGGTGTGTTACCAGTTACCAAGCCAGAGATGAGCAGATAATCAGGTGACACGGCAGAAGTTATGTAAATCTTTTAAGCACATCGGATATCATGATTCATACTTTTATGTTTGCAGAGGAGCAATACAGATGGGACTCCAGCACTGACCATTGGGGCCTCGCTGACTGAACCGGTTGCTGCCGTTGCTAACTGCACTTCTGGGCGCAGGGATACTCTGAAATCGATTAGACGAGCTCCGTTCCTTTGCGCTTGCATGTTTTAAAGAGCAGAGCTGGAGTTCATTATTATCGTGCTGGCTTCGTTCAGGAGGTGGTCTGCCCCCCGCAGGGAACAGGGACCGCAGGAAAGCGGTTGGGCCGGGCCTTACCCAAATGTCTAGGTGAGGACCCTCGTACTGCTGGCCCTCGAAGACCTCTGGGGCCGCGTAGGGGGGGCTGCCGCACCACGTGGCCAACTGCTCGCCTGGCTGGAAGAAGTTCCCGAAGCCAAAGTCTGGAGGAGAGAGGTGACAGGAGGAATGAGGGGCGGGTGACTCGGCATTGGGTTTGCGTGACTCAATCTGACAAAATGGAGAGGCCAGAGAAGGGAGTGGAGAGAGAGAGAGGGAGAAGGAGAGGGAGAGGGAGAGAGATGTATGGTGGAGGAAAACTTAAAACAGAGAGATAGGAAGACAGAAATACAGCACAAGCACTCTGGTAAGTTCCAGTTTTGAACGATTCAAAAACACTATGATCGTACCCCTTCAAACTGTATTATCACTTTGCAGACAAATGAAAATGTGATTTTTGCTGTGGGCCGCTTCACATTTGTGTCGGGCTGTCACGATGATCGCATGACTGGCTTTTTTTTCTCACATCTCTGCCTTTTTGGATGGTGAGTCCAGGATGCTCTTTAAGCTCAGCACACCTCATGAGGTCTCTCTCTGTTTTATCCCACACTTCTCTTCTCATCACCCTCCTCTCTGTCTCTCTCTCTTTCTCTCTCTGCCTCCCCCATTCTCTCCTTCTCCCCTCTCTCCTCACCCCCTGCGGTGTGTTACCGCTCAGTCTGTTATGTCTGTAAAGGCTGGACTGAGTGTCCGGGGGCCTCTTGGCCTCCCCCCTCCCACTCAACTTATTATTTTTCCACCCTCCCCCCCTCTCCATCTCTGTATCAGTCTTGCTCTCCCCATGCCCCACCACCCCATATCTCTGTCTGGTTCTCTATCACGAGCACTCAGACTCGTGCTTGGTGGGCTTGCAGTGCAGCCTGCATCAGGCCTCTAGTCCTGCCCATTACGAGGGCCCCATACGCACGCCCAGACAGCAAAAACATGCAACTAGCGACTACCGCAAAACCCCCAACGCTGCTGAAATATATTTTCATTATGTTACAATGCTTCTCAATATACTGGCAAACATACAAATTAGCGCTGCTTAACGTCACTGAAATATTTTACACCGCTATAAAATATATTTTTTAAATACAATACATTTAAGTACACGAAGCTTATCCCTGACGATGCTGCTTTTTCAGCTCAGGGGTGGAATTTTTAAGGGTTTAAAAGTGGCTCTGTGAAGCAGGGCTGAGCTGAGGGCTTTGGTTGGTTGCGCTGCTGGAAGCTCAGGACAGGAGGTAGACCCCCCCCCCCACGCCCATCTTTGGAGGGAGGAAAATCTGACTGACAGAACGTTCCTGAAGCGACCGCTCCATCCTTCTCTTAACCCCTGTTCGAAATGATAACCGACAGCCCTCACAGAACCTACTGTCGCTGCCCTGTCTGTCTGTTATTTTTTACCCCAGTTTATTGAGAAGAACTAGCTTAAAAGGAGAGGCAGACTATGTGAGAGTTTGTGTGTGTGTGGGGGGGGGGGGGGGGGGGGGGGTCAAATTGACAATACCAAGGTGAGAGACAAGCATATGGAGGACATATCAGCGCAGCTGACCCAATTCATGGGCTGAATACTGATCAGCCTGGTTGACGTCAATGATCCAGCGCTGCCCAAATCTGGTCTGTGTGTGTGTGTGTGTGCCTGTGTCTGTGTGCGTGTGTGTTTGTGAGTGTCTGTGTGTCTTTCTGTGTCTCTGTGTGTCTCTGTGTGTGTGTGTGCATGTCTGTGTGCGTGTGAGTGTCTGTGTGTCTCTCTGTGTGTGTGTGTGTGTGTGCGCGTGCGTCTGAGTGTGTGTGAGTATCTGTGTGTGTGTGCGTGTGTGTGCGTCTCTGTGTGTGTCTGTGTGTGTGTGTGTGTGTGTGTGTGTGTGGTGGTTTGGGGGCGTGGGTTTTGCACATTTCCAGACTAGTCTCTTGCTCTCAATGCTGTGCCCCCACCGTCGATATTGTGCACTTAAGCTTCTGCTGACAAGAAAATGTCTGTACAACAACCTCTTACCTGCAGATGCAGTTTCTCCCCCGCGCTTTGACCCCAGGAGGCACGCTGTTGTAGCTCAATTATAAAAGCGTTCATATCGGGGCAAAGGTGATCGATTTACCGCTGCTATTTGTCCTGTGCTCCACTAGGTGGCCCGCTGGTGTGCTGGAATGCGCACCCATGAGAAACCTCACAAAAACAGCAGGAAAGGCATTTATAGCCATTTCTTAATTAAGTAAATAAGTAGGCTTATAACTCACTCAGCGTTGCCAGATGTACGATAATTATCGTATTTGTAGAATTGTATTGATAATTTAGCCCTTTGTACGATCAATACATGTTTTGACGTTTCATTTTCGTTTACATAATAGTGAAATGGTATCATTATTCATGTTACATCATCTATGACAATAATGTTTTTGGGGAAACTGATGCTTGATCGACCCCAACCCCCGGGCGCCACTTAAGCAGTCTAAGCAGGGAGTGAAAATAAAGACACAATGTTTGACACAATGTCCGCTTGTAAAATTCTGTTGGCAGATGTCGGGTTTTAACTGAAGGGGTTCGCGACAGGCGGAAGACGGAGCACGACAGAATTCACAAAAATCCCCCAGCGAACATGCAAATAACACGCGGCGAAAAGAAAAAAGGCAACGGTATAGAGATAAGTGCTGCCCCCTGGCTCTTCTTATTCAAAAAAATATTTTCTGTGGAATAACGCAGGAGCGTCCTGATAAAAGCTATCTAAATATATGAGCCGTGACAGACGAGTAGCCCAAGAAATTATGTTAAACACACGCACAAAACACGCTGCGGGCGTGGATAATTCCTGGCTGATCCTTGAAACATTTTCTATTTATTGAAAAATGAAGAGGCAACCTGAGTGCATCTGAAGAGCCGTGTCACACACTTAGTTAACCCCTTTATTAATTTTCACGCTTTTAAAATGTATGTACTGGCACGAGAGACCCATTTGGGCTAATGAGGTTCATTCGCCGATCACTCGCACACGAACGAAAAGTGAAAGAACGCATTTTTATTCATTTAAAAGGCACAATATGGGCTACTAATACTGATTTCTACTGATAGAAAAGAGGGTTAAAACAGGCAATACGTTCTATTCACACAAAAGTAGACCAATTTCACGCAGATGTTTGAGACTGAAAGACTGGAACGGGAAACGAGGAATTTCGGCACAAAAAGCCCAGTTTCTTGGAAGTAGGCACTTGCATAATTTCTGGTGTTTCACCGAGGCAAAGTCTCACAGCCATTATCCTGAACCAGTTTCTTCGTGAGAGATGAGGCAGTAAGAATAACCTGGTTGACACTGAGGGAGGAAGTGGCACACTTTGACCGTAAGGAAGAAGGGGAATATCGGTCAGGGTTGGGTGGGGGTGTGGGCAGGGGCCGTTGATACGGGAATGCGATACTGGTGCTAATGACATCTTATCTCCACAAGGAGGCTTGCAACCTTGGCTTTTTGATTTGTCAGTATTTGAGCTGGGCAGCTGAACCCTACTGTGTTCTGAGTATATACACACATAGCTGTGACTGCACTGGTTAATATTAAACTGGCACTTTTATGACTTTTACTGAGGCACTAACAAATAAACAGGCCCAAGGTGAAATTAACATGCTCCCTGTTCACTGTTTTAAGCTGCAGTCACTTGTGACTAGTGTGTAAATAAGACTGGTACTTCCTGCTCTCAAAGGGACTTTTTCTTGGACACATAACACATATGAAATGGCTGAGACACTGAAGGTATTACTATAGTACAACTGAAAAGTTGTACACTACTAATATGTAGGCCTAAACATCAACGCAAACACACACGAGCATTTTGTGACACTTTGTTTGTGGTCAAAGTTAAGTATATCAGGTGCTGCTATAATTTAGCCACTGCTGGTATCAGTGTCCACAGCCACTTCCCTTCACAGAAAGCCAAGACCAAAAACAGCACAGACCAATCCCCAAAACCCCACAGCACACCCAGAGCTGGTCTGAACCCTCCCAACTGCCAGCGCCTTGCTGGGGAGAGCCAGGACCCTGCGCCCCCACTTCCGTACCCACACGACTGCTTTGATGAGGGGGTGGGGACAGGGCAGGGCGTTAATGCTGCATGCCACGATGGGACATCAGAGTGCGAGTTCAGGGATCAAATCTCTGACCGGTGAAATGTCAGCCCTCCCAGCTGCATTGGGGGCATTGTGGGGCGCAGGGGGAGCCAGCTGGCACACCGGTGTCCCGAGTGCGAGAGGTCTGTGCCCACACTCGCACGGGCACACTGGAGGGGCTACGGGGGCAGGGTCGGGCAGGTGGGGGGCTACAGGGGCAGAGACGGGCAGGTGGGGGGCTACAGGGGAGAGTCAGGGGGCAGGTGGGGGGCTACAGGGGAGAGTCAGGGGGCAGGTGGGGGGCTACAGGGGCAGAGACGGGCAGGTGGGGGGCTACAGGGGAGAGTTGGGCAGGTGGGGGGCTACAGGGGCAGAGACAGGCAGGTGGGGGGCTACAGGGGAGAGTTGGGCAGGTGGGGGGCTACAGGGGGAGAGACGGGGGGCAGGTGGGGGGCTACGGGGGAGAGTTGGGCAGGTGGGGGGCTACAGGGGCAGAGACGGGCAGGTGGGGGGCTACGGGGGAGAGTTGGGCAGGTGGGGGGCTACAGGGGCAGAGACGGGCAGGTGGGGGGCTACGGGGGGAGAGTTGGGCAGGTGGGGGGCTACAGGGGAGAGTTGGGCAGGTGGGGGGCTACGGGGGAGAGTTGGGCAGGTGGGGGGCTACATGGGCAGAGACGGGCAGGTGAGGGGCTACGGGGGAGAGTTGGGCAGGTGGGGGGCTACAGGGGAGAGTTGGGCAGGTGGGGGGCTACAGGGGAGAGTTGGGCAGGTGGGGGGCTACGGGGGCGGTATGCGCACATCCTGCCACATCCCCCCCCCCCCCCGTCCCTCTCCCTCTCCCTCGTCCCTCTCCCTCGTCCCTCTCCTGACTTTTACAGCCCAGTGAGGGGACATTTTCACCGGGCCGCTCGAATCTCGCCATCTCCCCGACAGCTGAGAAGCGGCTCTCCGCCAGGGGCTGCCAGCACCGCCGTGACTCACATCAGGCCTCTCCACCGCTCACCTCCGCTGAACTCTCTCTCTGACACGCGTGAAACAGCACACACACACACACACACACACACTCACACGACAGCACACACACACACACACACGTAAAATAGCACACGCACCATGACAGCACACACACACACACACACACACACGTGTAAAACAGCAGACACACCACGACAGCGCACACACACACGCATAAAATGGCACACACGCAAAACAGCACACACAGATGCCACGGAGCAGCACCACAACGTTTACTGGGGCAGTCTGTAGCCTAGTGGCTAAGGTACATGACTGGGGCAGTCTGTAGCCTAGTGGCTAAGGTACATGACTGGGGCAGTCTGTAGCCTAGTGGCTAAGGTACATGACTGGGGCAGTCTGTAGCCTAGTGGCTAAGTTACATGACTGGGGCAGCCTGTAGCCTAGTGGCTAAGGTACATGACTGGGACAGCCTGTAGCCTAGTGGCTAAGGTACATGACTGGGGCAGTCTGTAGCCTAGGGGCCAAGGTACATGACTGGGGCAGTCTGTAGCCTAGTGGCTAAGGTACATGACTGGGGCAGCCTGTAGCCTAGTGGCTAAGGTACATGACTGGGACAGCCTGTAGCCTAGTGGCTAAGGTACATGACTGGGACAGCCTGTAGCCTAGTGGCTAAGGTACATGACTGGGACCTGGAAGGTTGGTGGATGATGAGCAAGGCCCTGCATTGCTCCAGGGGGGATTGTCCCCTGCTTATCAACTGTAAGTCGCTTTAGACAAAAGCGTCAGCCAAATAACAAATGATTATTGTTATGTATTTATTGTTTATTGTTAGCCCAGACTTATTATTTTATCCTCAATTCGATATGTCTACAATTTCTTCACATGGCAGTTTTATGACACAAACGTGTCCTTACTCTGCAGCCTAACAACTGAGCTGTGCAGTCCTGGGTGTTAAAGCAGAGGAGTACAACCTCAGCAATCCGAGTGAAAAGTCAAGTATTTGGCACGTCCCCCTTTCCCTTTAATGGCAGGAAGCTGAGCCGGCATCGTGTGTGACTTCAGATATTGTGCAAAACCTGATGATCCACGCTCTCCCAGCATTGTTTGACAATGTTCCAAAGAGCATCTGGTGATGTTACTGAATGCTTGGCTTTTGTCTTCCAAGTGTTCCCATAAATGTTCAACGGGGGTTCAGGTCAGATAATTGTGGATTGTGCAGCACTCCTTGCTCTTCTTTGGTCTTCGAGTAGTTCTTGCGAAGCTTCAAAGTAACTTTCATTTGTTTAAAAGAAAAGAAAATGAACTCTAAAAATCCCAGATTTTCAATGTGGTCTCAGACCCCACTGTGACGCCCTGCCGGGGGCACTGGCTCTACCAGCCTACGGCATGAGACTGTGGGACACACCAAACCACTGGATCCAAAAACAGCCAAATGGCCATTAGAGACCAATGACCAATGCTGAACCTCTCACTCGCATTAAGAAACTTCACCTCATGTACAAATATTCCCATAATGGCAGTGTTGTCAAGGATACTGTTGCCACACAAATATTCTGCCATATTCTGCTCCAAAAGCGATGCTTCAACACACGCTTGTCTGTGCAGGCTGATGAACAGTGGAGGTTGTGGGAATGGTGGTGGTGATGATGATGATGATGATGATGTCCCTTCACTCTAGAGTAGGGGTCTCCAATCTTATCCAGAAAGGGCCGGTGTGTGTGCAGGTTGTTGTTTTAGCACAGGACAAAGACAGCTGAATCTACTCATCAGGGTCTTGATTAAAGACCACGATGAGTTCATTAGTATAATCAGGTGTGTTACTGCCGGGTTAAAACAGAGACCTGCACCCAAGCCGGCCCTTTTAGGATAAGATTGGACACCTCTGTTCTAGTTTGTTACATCATTACAATGCCCGGTGCACGTGGGTTTATATTAGACACCACAGCAGAATGCATTACGAATCCATACTTCTCAGGTAGAGCGCAGACAAGAAAAACAAAAGTATTATCATAATTCCATTCTTACAAAACAATACAGGTACTAGCTATAAACCCCCTGAAACTTCCTCAAACATAGATTCTCTCAAATCATCATAACTAGTACAATGAAACAGAAAATGGATTTGAAGTCCAAAGTCACATAATCGCTGTTGTTCAGGAAATCACCTGTAAATCTGCCAAATTCAAGCTCCAAATTCAATGTACTGTACCTGTTCTTAGCCCTTCTTAGCTGTGCTTTGCCCTCTCCCCAGATTACAACTAATACAGGTTCATTATAATATAAACCCTGTATGTGCAATTAAGGGGCAAATACTTTCTCACATTGGTAATATGGGTAATACATTTTGTTCCATTTGAGCATCAAAATACATTCTCAAAATATTTTATTATTATTCAGTATGCTTATAAATAAGGAGCCAGCCTGCTTTTGAATAATAAATAGAGCACACAAGCCACAGCTACAATGATCTGTATCCAGGCAAAAGCAGAATCTTTTCAGGAAGAAAAAAACTAAACAAAACTTGGTTTCAGTAATATTTTGGTTACCTTTCAGAAGACACCAGGGTTACGCCTGTAGTCAAAAGGGTTCAAGAACAGTAGCCATTTTATTTTGGCTATGTCATTTTTAAGCCTGTCTCAAGAAAAGGGGCAATACTTAAGGGGTTAACTTCATCAATTGACACCCATAATTGTGCTTGTTTACCTTGTTTAACAAGTTAAGTCATTAACCAAAGCGCAAACAAGGTGGGAGAGAGATAATTTCTTTGATTTACCCCCAAGGGGCTGTGTATTTACCTGCACACATGCGACAGTTTAATGTAAAGCCTTAAATTCCTTCCGCACTTGAAAAAATGCTTTCTGGAAATCCGAATCACTCAATTGAGTGTGACCGTGTGCGTGTATGTGTATGTGTGTATGTGTGCATGTGTGTGCGAGTGTGTGAGTGTGAGTGTCAGCGTGAGCGTGAGCGTGTATGTGTATGTGTATGTGTGTGTGTGTATGTGTATGTGTATGTGTATGTGTGTGTGTGAGCATATGCGTATGCGTATGTGTGTATGTGTGTATGTGATGTGTGTGTGAGTGTGAGCGTGTGTGTGTATGTGTGTGTGTATGTGTGTGAGTGTGAGTGTGAGTGTGAGTGTGAGTGTGAGTGTGAGTGTGAGTGTATGTGTATGTGTATGTGTATGTGTATGTGTATGTGTATGTGTATGTGTGTGTGTGTGTGTGAGCGTGTGTATGTGTGTATGTGTGTATGTGTGTGTGTGTGTGTGTGTGTGTGTGTGTGTATGTGTGTGTGTCTGTATGTGTGTGTGTGTGTGAGCGTGTGTATGTGTGTATGTATGTGTGTATGTGTGTGTGTGTGTGTGTGTGTGTGTATGTGTGTGTGTCTGTATGTATGTGTGTGTGTGAGCGTGTGTATGTGTGTGTGTGTGTGTGTATGTGTGCGTGTGCGTGTGTGGTTCATACCTGCGATCTTGATGTTCATGTGCCCGTCCAGCAGCAGGTTCTCGGCCTTCAGGTCTCGGTGGACGATGTTGCGGTTGTGGCAGTACTCCACGGCCCACAGGATCTGCCAGAACTTCCGCCGAGCCTCCAGCTCACTCAGACGCCCGTGGCTGGCCAGGTAGTCTGTGAGAGGAACACGGCAAGGCTGAGGACTTCAGTGCTTTCATTACATTACATTACATTACATTACATTACATTAATGGCATTTGGCAGACACTCTTATCCAGAGCGACGTACAGTTGATTAGACTAAGCAGGAGAGCAATGCAGGGTTAAGGGCCTTGATCAAGGGCCCAACAGCTGTGCGGATCTTATTGTGGCTGCACCAGGATTTGAACCACCGACCTTGTGGGTCTCAGTCACGTACCTTAACCACGATACTACAGGCCGCCAATTCATCTTGATCTTTTTTTATTTTGATTCATGCAAACCCTTCAGTCCGAGCCAGCACGCAAGTTCAAAGTGTGTGTGTCGAGTCATTGCGTGCCCTAACCTTTGCCCTTGACCACTTGCAGTTTGGCACCTTGCCAACGTGCTTTCTCAACCAACCTCACCGACACTGCCACCGTTCCGTCACAGCCACACGCAGCTGACAGTGATGGCGTCCAATGAGGTAAGAGGGCAGCGAGCAAACCCCTCCTCCAGAGTGGGGATGCGATGCCATTGGCCACGTTTCAGTGGGTGTAGGACCCAGCCTCCCAGTGCTGGGCTGGCACATTAAACCACCCCCAACACCCCCCACCCCCCCCCAAATTGCCCCCCGGGCATTCCTGCCCGCTTGGTGCCTTTCCGGGAAGAGGACCCTGTTGGGTCTTTGTGCTTTTTGTCTACTGTAATCCTCCTCCTGCCCAGCCAGCCCGCTGTACCGTCGCCATCTTTAGTCATTCAAAAAGCCGTGGACGCGTACGGCGGGAGCCCTCGAGTGAGCGAGGTCGTCAAGGGCTGCCGCGGCGGCCTCGTTAAAGCAGGACGGGCGTTTATTTACACGCAGGCCTGTCGCGCTCAGACGCTTTCCGAACCCGGGGCCCCCGGGCACTAACGTGCAGGCGGAAGGACCGCGGTGCCCGAAAGCGCGGCGCGTAATGCGCTAAGCGCCCGGAGCGCTTGCTGAGAGGCCTCTGTGAGAGGGCTCTCACACAGCCGCTTAAAGCCAGTGTGAAGACGTGCATAAAGGAGGCATTACAGGCTACCAGGAGAACTCAAGAGGAATTAAGATGGCTGAGGGAACATGCTCCTATCCAGGAAATAACCCAGACGTACTATACTGGAGATATGAGCTGAGATATGAGCTACAATGCCCTTTTTTACATGCATGCATGCACACATTCTCACACACACACACACACACACACGAATACTCATGTGTGAAGAAATGCTCATGGGTACAAACGCAATGTGCATCAGTGTGTGCCTATGGACTGCATGCTCTGTTAATTTGCAGCCCCTCTTGCTGTCTGCCATTCTTTCGGCAGGGTGGGGTTGCCAAGCAGCGGGCTGATTGCGTGCGTGAGACAGGCAGGCCGTTGGCATGACATCATCGCCCTGGCCACAGCCTGTTGCGTAAAGAACGCCTGTGACTGTCAGACTGCCAGACGCAGCCAGCTGCTCACTCCCCTGTATCACACACACACACACACACACACACACACACTCACACTCACACTCACACACAGCGTCCCCTGTATCACACACACACACACACACACACACACACACACACACTCACACACACACACACTCACACACTCACACTCACACTCACCCTCACCCTCACACTCACACTCACACTCACACACATCGTCCCCTGTATCACACACACACACACACACAAACACACACACACTCACACACAGCGTCCCCTGTATCACACACACACACACACACACACACACACTCACACTCACACTCACACACAGCGTC
>NC_083766.1:8842242-8849742 GCF_963514075.1 Conger conger | reverse complement strand
CCAACCATTTATTAACATGAACATCAATTTTGAGTGCAGCAGCCCAAGGTCACATGACACCACAGGAAATGGATGCAACCAAAAATAAAATTGAAAATTGAAGAATCATACCGTATATACAACCTCTAGAGGCATAATGTCACTATACAAGCAGCTTGCTTTACACCAGTAACCCCCAAATGTCCCTGTACAAGCCACCGTATGAAGCCAGCAGGCTGTCAGATACATCCGCACATATCTAAGATATTATATATTCCACACAACAGCTGTCTGGGCCGATTTGAAAAATCGAAACATAGAAATAATATTTTAAGGACCCAGAAAGTAATTATCACTTTAAAGCTGTGAAGAATTCCGCTGTGGGCTCTCTCCTCTACTGTATCCTCCTCTTCCTGAGAGACATTTAATAGAAGTAAGAATAGTTTTCATCCCTGGGCAGTGTCATTTCAAAACATAATTATTTAATTTATGATCCATCTTGCCATCAAGGTATTTGCTGTACCCCAAGAATAGGTGGATAAGTGTGTGTCTGCAGGGTATAGGTGGGTGACCATGTGTCTGGGTATAGGTGGATAAGTGTGTGTCTGCAGGGTATAGGTGGATAAGTGTGTGTCTGCAGGGTATAGGTGGATAAGTGTGTGTCTGCAGGGTATAGGTGGATAAGTGTGTGTCTGCAGGGTACAGGTGTGTGACTGTGTGTCTGCAGGGTATAGGTGGGTGACTGTGTCTGCAGGGTATAGGTGGGTGACTGTGTGTCTGCAGGGTATAGGTGTGTGTCTGGGTGTAGGTGCAGAACTGGGCTGCGTCTGCATTCTGCTCTAGCGGATGTCACAGGCATCCTGGCCCAGCGTGGATCTGTGATCCATCGATCGCCATTAACACATGTCCCATTACCAGGGACTTCCTGCACGAGCAGTCCGACTCCATTGATCCTGGAGTCCTGTTTCACATCCAGTGTATCCCTTTCTCACTCTCTCCCACTTTCTCTCGCACACAACACCACCCCTCGCCTTGTAAAACTATCATTCTTGTCTCAAAAAGTCCCTGTGATTCATCTTAAGCTCCTTAGAATAATGTTCATTTGTCAGACTCTGGATTCAAATATTATATTTTGACAGTTCTAATTCTACTTTTCAGACAAAGGTTTACATGTCTTCTGCATCTTCGCCCATGCAAACATATTTTTAATAGCCTGCAAAAATTGTGAGATTACTTGTTAAGTATCTGAAATATCTAAGCTCACTGTCCTTTCCATAATGTAATGTCCTGTAGATACCTTATAACTCAAACTGTCCGTAATACAGTTATTGTAATATACATTGCGTAAACATGTATCGACCAGGTACTAGCAGATTAATGACCGTGGGCATACACATTACACAGGCTGCTTGTGTCATGTCTACATAAGCATCCATTATCATTAAGTAATGTCTACTGATCCGGATGCCGTTGGTCTTTTCCGCTCGTATCGATTCGGGACTGACGAATGGCCGCTCCGATCAAATGACCCGCGCGTTACACTGCTCCTGTCGGAGAGCAGGCCGAAGGGCTGAAGCGTGACCTTGTTCCGCACACACACACACACACACACACACACGCACGCACGCACGCACGCACGCACGCACGCACGCGCGCGCGCGCGCGCCCGAACGCACTACACGTACACTGCAGATGCACTTTGCACCTGTTCCTCCAGCCGGCCCCAGAGACTCACAGCGACCTCCGTTTCACACCTGCGCCAGGCGAGGCGAGGCGAGGAGAGGCGAGGAGAGGCGGGAAATCAGCGCGGCTGGTTTCGTCATCCGCGTGGGCTGAGCGCCGGGAACGGCTCCATCGCCCGCCAGTCAGGCGGAGGGGAACGTGAACCCGGCGTGCCCCTCCGCACACGGCACGGCAGCAGGGCGGCGTATGCGATTTATACTGTACACCGCCCCCCGTAATGATTGGGAACAATATTCTTCTGGATTTGGCTCGGTACTCCACAATATTAGATTTGTAATCAAACTAATTCACACGTGGTTAAAGTGCACATTCTCAGCACTTAAGGGTATATTTTTATACAATGTGGTTTCCCACCGTTCGGAAATTGCAGCACTTTTGTATACATACACATTTTTATTTTATTACACATGTACATATTTTAAAAGACACATTTTATTATGGGTTTTCCTCTCCTTTATTATTTTAATTGATAGATGAGTTTCTGGTTGCACTGTTTCATAAACATAAAAAACCGAATTTTTTTACCTCTTCCCCTTAGAGTTCCTGTCAGTGACATTTCAGACCCTGTGAAAAGGTCCGCTTTGAGGGTTCAGGGAACTGAGGAACTGTGAAATTTACCACAGAGGGTGAACTTCAAACCAAGGTGGCGCCAAGCAGAGGGCAGCAGTAAAGATCCACATTTAGCAACAGAGATCAAAATGCCCAAATGAAACTACGCCCCCAAGATCTAACAGTAAGGGTACAAGACTCAAACAGGAGATAAACAAACACTGCATCTGAAATGCAGGGTGATACAGCAGCCCAACGCAGGGAGACTGAAACAAAATCCTTCAGACCAAGACGGAGATGAGCGAGAGGGAGAGCGAAGAAAGAGAAGAAGAAAAAGACTGAAAGATATTTACGGGAATGCTTGTTAGAGAGTAAGATTGTCAGATAAGACAGATAAATCATGGTGCCATAAAGCACCATTTTGATGCCAGTGACGACCCATCCAGAAGGCAGTGTTTTTTTTCAATTCCCGCTATTGTATTTCCTGGACTGGAACTAATCAGTTGAATTGGCATGTTTTCCACTTCGATGCCGGTGGGAGCAGTACTTTTATGGTCATAATATCACCAGTCACATCTGAGAAACTGGAGCAGGCCGTGCCCTATCGCCCCGAATGGTCACTTGGCAATATCTGATGCCTTAACCAACAAACAGACATGCTACGCTGCCACAGGACGGTACATTTATGTCATGCAGCCGCACTCCGAGAGAAAAGGCCGCCTTCATCGCCCGGCCACGTCAGCGCCTGAGATCATTTACGAGCCGGCGTCCGGACAACGGCAGGACGAACCTCACAGAGGCCTCCCCAGACCTTCAGCGCGGACGGCAAAGCCACAACGAGCACCGCGGCCCTCTGGCCCGGCGCACAACTGCAGCGTGTGCGTTACTGACGCAGAGTCGCTCTGAGACTCGCGCTGGTTTCCGCGCGGCCGTCTCAGGGATAATGAGCAAGAGCGCACGTCGAGTCTCGGGGAGAGACGAAACGCACACCTCACACCCACACGCACCTGGCCCCGCCGCGGTCACGGTGCCGATCGGCTGCTTTAAATTGTCCGTCTTCATTTGATGTCAGGCCGAGGGCTCGCTCGGGGTAGCCCGACGGGGAACTGAGGCGTAACGCGGAGCCGCCGGGCACTCACCGAAAATCTCGCCGTTCTTCGCGTACTCCGTCACCAGGTACAGCATGTTCTTGGTCTCCATGACCTGCGAGGACGAGATGGGACAGGGTCGGGACAAACAGTTCACTCTCAGCTACTGTATATATCCCCATCTTCAGACACTCAGCCTACCACACCAAGCACATCTGGCTGGCCCTTTAAGTTCATTATTATTTTTCACTCATAATGCGTAAAGTACTAAATGAGTGTAATAGGGTTCTATTAGGCACCGTGTAACTGTTTTTATACTCTTGGTACTGATCGTTTTTAGACCATTTTGTCCCCTTTGGTACCTTCATCTAACGCATTAATATGAGTGTGATTGTATAACTGAACAGCACAGGTGATACCAGGCAATGATGACCCACTGGTCACAGTGTGAAAAGATGGTGACGAAGAAATTGGCCACTAGAAATACAAAAGCCCCAGCAATTTTATTCATGAAAAGCATTTGTTTCAAGCAATGTATGGTGAATTCCAGAACTGTAAATAAAGTGTGTGGTACCTTGGTTGAAGGTGCTTTGTGATACACATTTTACAGGCTTGGAGTTACGTGAAGTACATATTCTTGCGTTAAACAAAAAAATCTGCCAATGCCCCTATAGTAGCCATTGTAAAGCCAGCAGGTTGTCAGAAATCTCTATAAGCTTCTAAAATACCTTTCATCGCACGCAGAACTATCTAGGACAAATTATAACATGCACTGAAAGTGAAATAATATCAATGATTCGAGAAGAGATGTGTCACTTTAATCATGCACCAGTTAATGTATTTCTGAAATATTTTTTAACGCATTCTTAAAGCAGAGTCGTTTTTGTGGAGCTCACTCCAATATTGCTCTCTGTACTCCCGGAGAGTAGAGGAACAGACCTGACATCTCAGGATGCATTTGTATATAATTTATTCTGACTATTTTGAGGAAAATAACCCTTGCAATTTCACTGCTTCTATGGCTTATACACTTGAGAATTTTAAGTATTTTATTTTATTTATTTTATTTTCATCAAGATGAGTGACAGTGTAATTCCAGAATATTGCTTACACAAGTTTATTTAAAAAATAGAATTACACTAACAGATAAACTTTCAGTACTGAATTCTGTATGCATCCAGCCACTGGTTTTCCACTACAAAGGCATCAACAAGCGCAGCACAAAGGATCTTAGAATAAAACATTCAGTGTGTGTAAGACTTCCCGTCAGGACAGTTCTTAAAGCTCTGCTTTACCCCAGAGAACACACGAGGAGGGCCATGGATCCCTCTCCAAAAAACGATAAAACAAATGGAATGTCATTTGTCGGATGGAGCAAATGAAGCATACAGTGCAGTCCATAAGTATTTGAACAGTGACACAATTTCTGTTGCTTAGACTTAGATGAGGTTGAAGGGTAGAATGTCAACCTTGTATTTACATCCCTATTAGGTTATTTTACATGCCTTTAAAAACATAGTCTTCCCATTTCAGTATCTAGTCTTGATTCTAGGCTTTTGAATCCCTTTGGAGTCTGTTATTGGCGTTTGTTAACATGAGGACCCGGAGTTGTGCAAATGAAAGTCAAGGAAGCCATTATGAGGCAGAGAAATAAGAAAAATAAAACAGAGACATGGACCAAACAATAGGCTTACCATCATGCACTAAGGAAGCCTATCTAATCAGAAACTGTGAAGCAATTTGTCCCAAATGTTATGGTGCCCTGAAATGGGGGGGATGTGTATAAAAACGTCCGTAATTCCTACACGGATTAACCGATGAAACCGGGATGTAAACACCCTCAAATCAAAGGTGACAGCATTGCATTGCATCACTGCAATTGTACCACTGTCCAAATACTCACAAACTGCACTGTACAAATCTGGCGCTTGAAGCCAACAATTTTTGTGAAAACATCAGGGAACTTTAATGATCCAACGATGACCCTGCTGATATAGCCAGGTAAAACCATTTGAGCAGCTGGTTGAACTAGGTGACAATTTCCTCGCAATTAATACACAACGCATTATTTAAGAAAAGAGCCAATTGTGGAAAGATGGTGAGGAAAGGCACACAGTAACCAGCACACTGCACCAGCCTCTCCTCCTGCTCATTCACACGGATACTGTCCAGGGCCATGTTCTCTCTGTGGTTGGCTCACAAGGTGTTCTTGAAAAGCTCAGTAAGGACTTGGCGCCCCTCCAAGCGTTCATTTCTGAACACCTCACCCCCCCCCCCCCCCCCCCTTTTCCCCATGGAGCACTTTTCTAACAAGTTGCCCAGGAAAGACATGATCAAATATGCAAAGCAGAATGCCTGGGAACCCTGCCTCATTCAAATTTCTGTTTCAAATGCTATCAAAATGTCAGTCCCGCTCATTGGACAAAAAAACGCCAAGGTTACTTCACCTCACGTTGAGAGACAATACTTTTACCAGCCCCCTTGAGGGATACTAACTAAAGCAGCAGAATGCAAAATTCCACTGCGCTTAACCTTAGACATGCTAGCACTCCACATACAGTAACACAAGCTTCAGCAAGCAGTATGATGCAGCTCCATTCTAATTATTACATTATTATTACATCTTCTCCTACCCAGAAGTAAAGAACAATTTGACTGTTCTGTAGCGAAGGACTGTTCCAGTAACACTGTCGTCAAGGCAAACCCAAGAAGGACTTGTAGGGGATAGTTTAGATTGTGAAAGATCAATAGTGTCTAAATATTGTAATCACCACCCTTGTGATGGAGTTGAAAATGAAACGCTGGTATCGAGATCCTAGCTTTCGGCGCATGACTCACATGATTTCAGGCCTCATATGGAATTGTAATTTTTACAATATGTGAAAACATCTGCATGTACACTGTAACTGATGCATAGCATGTAATGTGCGCTGTTTCTTTTGACAAGTGTGAATGATAATGGAAAGTGTACCATATATACCAAGCTATTTTTTATGTGTCACTGTTGATATAGTGTGTCAGTGTTGTAGTTCTGCTCAGATGTAGTTTGGGCTAAAGGTATAGTGTGTCAGTGTTGTAGTTCTGCTCAGATGTAGTGTAGGCTAAAGGTATAGTGTGTCAGTGTTGTAGTTCTGCTCAGATGTAGTGTAGGCTAAAGGTATAGTGTGTCAGTGTTGTAGTTCTGCTCAGATGTAGTGTAGGCTAAAGGTATAGTGTGTCAGTGTTGTAGTTCTGCTCAGATGTAGTGTAGGCTAAAGGTATAGTGTGTCAGTGTTGTAGTTCTGCTCAGATGTAGTGTAGGCTAAAGGTATAGTGTGTCAGTGTTGTAGTTCTGCTCAGATGTAGTGTAGGCTAAAGGTATAGTGTGTCAGTGTTGTAGTTCTGCTCAGATGTAGTGTAGGCTAAAGGTATAGTGTGTCAGTGTTGTAGTTCTGCTCAGATGTAGTGTAGGCTAAAGGTATAGTGTGTCAGTGTTGTAGTTCTGCTCAGATGTAGTGTAGGCTAAGGTATAGTGTGTCAGTGTTGTAGTTCTGCTCAGATGTAGTGTAGGCTAAAGGTATAGTGTGTCAGTGTTGTAGTCCTGCTCAGATGTAGTGTATGCTAAAGGTATAGTGTGTCAGTGTTGTAGTCCTGCTCAGATGTAGTGTATGCTAAAGGTATAGTGTGTAAGTGTTGTAGTTCGCCTCATTTGTAGTGTAGGCTAAAGGTATAGTGTGTCAGTGTTGTAGTTCGGCTCAGATGTAGTGTATGCTAAAGGTATAGTGTGTCAGTGTTGTAGTTCGGCTCAGATGTAGTGTAGGCTAAAGGTATAGTGTGTCAGTGTTGTAGTTCTGCTCAGATGTAGTGTATGCTAAAGGTATAGTGTGTAAGTGTTGTAGTTCGCCTCATTTGTAGTGTAGGCTAAAGGTATAGTGTGTCAGTGTTGTAGTTCGGCTCAGATGTAGTGTATGCTAAAGGTATAGTGTGTCAGTGTTGTAGTTCGGCTCAGATGTAGTGTAGGCTAAAGGTATAGTGTGTCAGTGTTGTAGTTCTGCTCAGATGTAGTGTAAGCTAAAGGTATAGTGTGTCAGTGTTGTAGTTCTGCTCAGATGTAGTGTAGGCTAAAGGTATAGTGTGTCAGTGTTGTAGTTCTGCTCAGATG
>NC_083766.1:8702242-8837242 GCF_963514075.1 Conger conger | reverse complement strand
GACGATCCGTCCCCATGCCAACGCAAGAGCGGCGCGCCTGAGCCACGGACGATCCGTCCCCGTGCCAACGCAAGGGCGGCACGCCTGAGCCACGGACGATCCGTCCCCGTGCCAACGCAAGAGCCCCCTGAGCCACGGACGATCCGTCCCCGTGCCAACGCAAGAGCCCCCTGAGCCACGGACGATCCGTCCCCGTGCCAACGCAAGAGCGGCACGCCTGAGCCACGGACGATCCGTCCCCGTGCCAACGCAAGAGCGGCACGCCTGAGCTTGGCTGTGACCCCCCCCCCCCCCCCCCCATCACCTGCATTAACCATGTAGAGCGTGAATGGAATCTTCCTAATGCTGCATTTACGCATGTGGACGTGCGAACCCTCGAAAGCGCACCGTGTCCATCTGGACTGAGGAGACGTGACGATGTTCACAGTCGGGGTGCGGCGATGTCGTTTGACCCGGCCCCCCTCGCTTTGGGGAACGTTCGCCATCGCGTGCCGCTTCAGACAGGGAAGTCCACCGCTCAGCAGCCATGAGGTCAACAGTTTCTCGCTGCCGCAGGGAGGGAGTGTGTGAAATTCAGCTCAGACGCGCCAGCAGTGTGACCACAGGCAGATGCGCGGCACCAAATGTGGAAGCGTGCTCGATGCACGTACGTACGCACGTCCCATAGACACTTAAACACAAACACATATCTCAATAAAGCTTCATGGGCAACTTGAAGATGTTGCGTTCAGTCAGCCCCGTTCAGACATACAGATGTTTGCATGTACAGTACTCTTAGGCACCCTAGATGTTTATATAAATCTGGTCTTAGATATTTTGATTAATTTCATTTTTTTGTTTTCTGCATTAGTGTGTCAGTACAAAAGAGCAAATTTGAGATTTCCAAACATCCATTATTTTGAAAGGTATGATTTTTCACATGCACACGCATGTGTATTACACTCTATGTGCGCTACATTTTATACTACATACGTGTACAAACACACACACAGCCGAGGTGAAAACTACATCCCCCCCACTGTGCAGTGTACAGCACCTCTCAGCACTCACACACTTGGATGTGAAACCCCAGACACTGCGTCCAGGGGCCTGATGGGAAACGTCCCACCGCAGAGGAGGAAGAGAAAGAGGGGAGTGGGGGGGGGGGGGGGGGGGAAGAAGAGGTGAGGGTGAGCGACCTTCATCCCTCACACCCGTGCCCTGCCAGCGTCTCCCTCGGTCAGGCTTAGACTTTTCTTTCCTCCGTTTTTGTCAGCTCAATTTCCATTTCCATTTCATTTATCCTCTATTTATACAGGTTGTCTCTCTGAGATTAAAGCCTCTTTCAGAAAAGAGGCCCGTTCAAGAGACAGCAGCCACACGCTCATTTCCATTACAAATATATGTTTAAAAAAAGAAAGAAAAAGTAAAGCGTTACAGTATAAAAGCAACGGAACGAGTAAACAGAGGGACTGAAAACAATGCCGCACAGCTAGCTAGCTCCAACTTCAGAGTTCGCTAGTGACAACTCCTTTATGATAGACAGGGCTGTTGCAGTGTTCTTCCCATAAAAGAACGGTATAGGACATTATGTTCTTAGCCTGTTTTGTGCCTGGAAGTGCCGACATTTTTACATCTTAATATAGATCTGCAGGCTTCTTTATTCAGAGTGACATATTTTACGTATTCCCTTGCGCAGGTATAGGGTATTTGCATGTGTATCGGATATTTTATTGAAGCGGTTATGGGATGCACTTTTTGCAAGGGAATATTTCGTAATGAGGGAATACACCCTGAAACAAGGTAGGGTGCCTAACTTGTTATATTACCTAACCCACTACATTACATGACATTAACCACACTGCTGCCATTAATCCTCTGAATCCAACTGGCACAATTTGCATCAAAAAGCACTCCCTTTCATTTCCATTGAATAGCTCCCTTATTTCTGAACATAAGATCATTTTCTTTTTGTTATGCAGGGGAGACTTGTAATGTTATTTTTATTTTATTTTATAATGTATTATTATTTATTGTATAATGTATTATAGTTGTACAACTTATCTTATTTGACCATTTCAGCTCTCCAAGCATATTTCCTCCAGGTAGTGCTGATATTTCTGTATATTATAAAGCAATGGCATGTCCTATTGATATGGTGGTATGATGTGATTACACCATACATACTCCATATTCTAGTAATGTAAAATGATACATTACTCAAGTGAACATTTTTTGAGTAAGCAAAAAAAAAAAAAGAAAAAAAAAAAGTTTCTTTTCTCATATAAAGGGGCCAACCAACTAAACCATATCAAATCTAGGCCTAAGCTGGAAAATAGTCAAATAGTCTTGAGGAGTTATCTACTAGATAAACCTGTTTCATCTGTAAAAAATCTGAAAATAGTGTCAGAAAAAACATCACCCTAGGTCTCTAATGGTTAAGTATACTTTGCCTCATTCTTTTTATACCCAAGTATTAGTTTCAAACCCAGTCTGACAAAATGAAAGAGACTGAACAGATCTGCTTCTGTTTCAGTAGGGCCTAACAAAATAATATGAAATCAAAAAATTGCAGAAGCTCCCAGGAATGAAAGGTAGTCAATACACGCTCTACATTATTCTACTAACAGATGAACAAAGCTGTACTGATGGTTGTATAGACTTGTTGCTCATTTAATCGACCAACGTTTGCCACTTACAGGGTCGCGGTTGTATAAACACCGCACACTGGATCACCTGTGCTAACCTTCGTTGTGGATTCGACTTTCTAACCTAACCGATCGCAACCTAAGCGGAGATGCTATAAAAAAGAAGGATAATTTCCTTCCGGAACGAACTTGGCGAAGAAACTTTAGAAGAAACTGCTGATCTCCTGGGATTTTCACACACAACAGTCTCTAGCGTTTTCAGAGAATGGCACGAAAAACTAAAAACGTCCAGTGGGCAAAAATGCGTTGTTAATGAGAGAGGTCGGAGAGGTCGGTGGAGAAGGGCCAGACTGGTCGAAGCTGACAGGAAGGTGACAGTAACTCAAATAACCACGCCTTACAACCACGCCTTATGCAGAAGAGTATCTCTGAACACACAATGTGTCAAACCTTTAAGTGGATAGGCTACAGCAGCAGAAGACCATCCATCCATCCATCCATCCATCCATTATCTTAACCCGCTTATCCTGAACAGGGTCGCAGGGGGGCTGGAGCCTATCCCAGCATACATTGGGCAAAAGGCAGGAATACACCCTGGACAGGTCGCCAGTCCATCGCAGGGCACACACACCATTCACTCACACACTCATACCTATGGGCAATTTAGACTCTCCAATCAGCCTAACCTGCATGTCTTTGGACTGTGGGAGGAGACCGGAGTACCCGGAGGAACACGGGCAGAACATGCAAACTCCGCACAGAGAGGCCCCGGCCGACTGGGATTCGAACCCAGGACCTCCTTGCTGTGAGGCGGCAGTGCTACCCACTGCACCATCCGCCACAACAGAAGACCAATAAGTCTAAAAAATGTATCTAAAAAATAGGTCTAATAATCTAATAAATACCAATAAAGTGCTCACTGAGTGTATATATTTAACGAGCCTGTGTGTCAACAGTAAAATAGATTGAAATGCATCTAATAAAATGAAAAGAAATATACAACCTCATGTGAAATATAGCTACCTACATCAAGTGCTTTTGAGATATGCTATATATAAAACGTGTTCAGGTGTTAAAGATATCATTCAGGTGAAAATAAACATTTTAAAAGACTGTAGAACTGACTGATGGAGGGAGGAGAATGGGAAGATTATGATTATTTCTCACAATTTGACAACATGCCAGTGTTATGAGAAAGTGGCCCTTGTGTACAGTGTGGAGCATGTGTTGCTTAAAACGCCACAAGCTCCAAACATCGATAAGCTTTGAATGTGGTGGATTCATGGAACGCCATGAAATTACAATGCTGCCACTGTCCTCGATAAAACTGTCGGGATTATTAACGATCCTCATGCTAACTTGATGACCTCTGTCCGATTCTGTAGAGAAATTAAAGTAAAGTAAATCAGCAAGGGTCACAAAGAAGCAAAGAACAGCAAAAATGTAGAAAAAAAAGCTGCTCAGGTAGAATATTAAACTGATTCAATTCAGTGACCAATGGGTGGAGTAGACGATTCAGATCACATCAGATGAAAAATACGTGCGTTATTAATAAAAAGGTTCCTCATTGGTCGGCAGCTCATTTCATCACCGGGCAAAGAAAAAATTACAAATGAAATTGAGAAAAAAAAAGAGATGGGAGAAATTAAAGTGTCTTATGGCAGTAAGTAATATTTAAAGGAGCTGGACCCCTGTGTTTGAAATGCAGTTTTCATGAGAACAAAAGAATGAATTCACCCAATGTGACAAAAAAAAACCCCCCACTTCCTTAAAAGAACAAGTGCAAGAAAGGCCCAGTGTTGCTCCCAGGGGTCAGGGGTCAATGGTCAAAAGGTCAAAATGATGTCAGTTATGATGTTCTGTTGTTTTTATGTTCTATGAGGAAACATCGGCCCCTGTGTTTTTTTAAACGCATGTGCACTTTTTGCTCATATGATAGTGAGATGCTCTTGTAATGGCCACAGCTTATTGCATTAAGCATCTGTGAAAAATACAATCTGTGATGTGTCCTCTCTAAAACAGTCCTAGTCTTACAGGTCTGTTTGAGTAAAGATTTCAGCAGCACTTTTTGTCCAGTAGTCTAAACTGAAACCCTTGTTTAGAAACAAAACAGCCTGACGCATTTCAGTCCTCACCAAGCCAAGGTTTGGTGACCACATTGCTGCCATTCCAATCAAATTCTTGGGGCAAATGTGAGCACTCCTGAATGCGTCAACAAGAACTGCGAGAAACCGCCTAGTGCGTGCGCAATTTCGTTTAGAGGGAAGAACTATGAAGCCTTAATGCTCATTACGAAAATGTTGAACCAGAGAGGAAATGAATTGAAAGAAAAAGTTGAATGTGCGCTGATGGGGGGGGGGGGGGGGCTTTCCGTGTGAAAGCCAAGGCCCCCCACAATGCAATACAACAGAATTTAATGATAGACTCAAGTAACAGAGAGGTCAAGAAGAGCGATTGAGTCTGCCTGTGAGTAAACTTGTAGGTAGCTGCGAAAAGCACTTGCTAAATTGAATTACTACCTGACATAACTGCCTGCTTCCCTGCTGTTGCAGTGTGTTTGGAATTTGGGGATTTGCAGCACACTCTGATGGTTATGTTTGAACTGGTGCACATACATACACACACACATACACACACACCCACACACACACACACAAAAGATTATTGTTGTTGGGGTTATATAACCTGTCCACAGGCAACAAAGATACAAGCCGGCCACATAAGCCTGTTGTTTACAATACATTTTTGCACAACAACCGCAAATCAGACCCTATTTCTTTCAACTGCATTTCTAGTGCTAGGAAGAGATATCCCACAGTAGTATCACAATATGCCCTTTCTGAGTCATTGCATTTACTTATGGAGTACAACAAGATAAATCTGTACCCTATATATAGATGTTTGCTGTCTTTGCTCTGTTAGTACTTACAGTTTGTAGATTTTCGGGGGTAACCCTGAAAATGTATGCAAATTTCCATTATGGAAATACTCTGTCTTAGGTGGAACACCAAAACAAGACTTTTTCAAAATGTCTGCAATAACACAGAAAAAAAGCTTTGATAGCAAGTAATAAACTATGATTTAACTTTACATGTAATTGTCACTGAAGTAAAACTAATATTCCAACATGCCTTGCCTCCCCTATCCAATCTTGATACACCCATCCCAGAATAACATGTTTCTCAAACACTTCATTAAACAGTTAACAGCCCCAATATTCCTTTGAGAATATTAAAAAATGCCATTAATAAATCCAAGATACATTCTGGCAGGTAATTGTTATTTCAACAGTAAGTGAGCAGTGAGACTGAACAGTTTATTCAAGCTAGCTATTCAACCACAACAGTAGTCAATCATATGATTGTTAAATTTCAAACTCATATAACTGTAATATTAAAAACCCCCTGTCTAACCAAGTCCACCTCATGTTATAAATACTGACTAATAACGCTAGTCTTTTTTATTCCTATTGGTAAATCTGGTCTGTGTCCTGAAAGGTAAAGACCAAACACAAACTAAAACACTGTGTGCTAAAATAATCAGGCACAGAGGTCGATGAAACGCGCGGTGTAATATATGTGACTGAATAATCAATCAAACAACTTTTAAAGGCTGCAGGCTGTAAAAACATTGAAAGAAAAGCTGTCACGCACGTCTCGATTAGCACTTTACGTAACACAAAGGCCACGATGACAAGCTAGCTAACTGAAAGTGTAATAGAGGCATGGATAAAAGTGAACTGACACAGTGCAGAACACAGAGGCCCACAAGCACCCGGCTCAGGTTGCGGATTTCAGCACACAGCCTTAAGCTTGCTACATGCAGAGTCTTTTAATACCACTCCCCACACACTGAAATTATGTTTAAAAAGAAAAGTGGTGCTACGAGAATTTAGGACAGATTATGACGTTCCATTCTGTGGTTTAGAAGAATGAATCATTTATGAGTAAATTATAAGTCATACTGGGTAAAGTCATATTAATTTCTAATGGCGTGTTAATAATGTCCCCACGACATTACAGACTGTAATTTATGACAAACACCTTGTAAAGTGCCAGACACCCCTATCACCACTGTCACCATTAAATAAACATTGAGATGATTTGGATATTCTCTATGTGACTGACAAACAAAACAGGAAATAAACTGTGGTACTGTATTTACCCATTTCTGTTGCTTGTCGTTCTTCCCCCATGATAGTCTCTGCTTGATTTAAAATCTGATAAACTGCCCTGACAAAACATTTCACCGTACAGTTAGTATTAGTTAGAAAATAGTATTCCTTGGTATGCTTTCAACACAAGTATAAAATGTGTTTAGGTTTTTTCTTCACCAAGTGTCGTGGTAAAAAAAGAGGCATTCGCCATATCCACGACCAATAAAACATCGCAAAATGTGATGCTTTACCACACCTAAACTGGTTTCTCCTCATAATAAGGCCGCCTCAAATGGAATATACAGCCAATCCCCAAAGCAGTGGTTAAACAGGTGGTCTAAACTAATGTTTCAGTAGGGGAAAATATATACGATGCACGGGCCCATAAATGTAATATGCTGAATAATCGGAATGGCTGTTTTGTGACAGAGCTTGCTTTAGCAGGGCAGAGTTAAAAAGAGGAACAAAGAAATAAAAAGGTGCTATGTATGCAATGCAACATACAGACCTTGGGCAATAGCTGCCAGGCTAATAACAGCAGAAATAATGCAACTGGAAGACTGTGATATAAGGTATGTTGATCTCACCAACAGCCTATAAGGGGTAAGGCGCAGCTGCTGTAATGCAATATTGTAAATACACTGTAATAATATAGCACCCGTCATGTCTCCCCCTGCTGTCACGTTTTCCTCTACCCTATATTTGATATTGATTTTGAAAATCTTTAATCAACACACACCACCATCTCTGCGCTATTAGCTCTTCCACATTATGACAGGCCTTTCCACGTGCCTTTGATCCCCTTACAAATAATGCATTCATCTGAATTACAACCTGCTATTGAAGACTGACATTCTATTTTTGCTTAGCAATAGCAAGTTAATTCCTTCCACTGTACAGACGTGACAGGCTTACAGCTGCAACAAAAAAAAAAAAACCCAATGCATTTGATTTTTAGTTCTGAAAAAAAAGGGCTATTGTCCTTTTGGCTGCATGAGCTAACAGGATTACATGTGTACTGAACACCACGGATGAGTGTCCTCCAACTGTATTTACTTATATTCAGTCTATATGAAATAAAGTTTGTCGGCAACGTATTATTTGAAGCTGTGCAATATTTGAAGGGTAAAACAGATGAGGACATGCACTGTAGAATACTTTCGAAAAAAATTGCGTCGTTATAGTATTGAACTGAGGAATAGCGTTGCACTGTCATTACAATGTCTTTTTTTAAATTTATTTTATTTTATTTTACAAAACAACTGTAACCTTTGTCGGTGAGGAGAGAATTAAATTCAGTTAATGGAATGAAAGTCCGACCCACAGGCATACCAACAGTAAGGGCTTGCCAACCATTCCTGTGCACTATGCTATTATCACCCCACTATAACAATACCTTGTCTGTCAACCACACTGCACTACTAATCTTGAAAATCAGAAACTATACGCTACGTTTTTATTCAAGCCTAATTTTAGAATTACTGCTCGTATGGTTTTACACTGCCATAACCAGTACATTCCGATGAATGTCAAAATGAATAACGACAATGACAACGCACTGAAACTGCCTTGTTTGGACCATAAACTCAGATCCATGTGTCGAATGTAAGTGACGGACTGGTTGTAACAAAGAAACTTTTGCACGGCGCATCATTTCCCATTATTGAACGTGCAAGATCTAGCTGACCAGCCAGTTACCGTGACATGTGCGTCACTGGCGACATAGAAATGCAAATGCAATAAATAATAACATAAAATGATATACGGCTGTGATAGGTTTATGGACAACGTTGAAGTACACATTGGGGTTAGTGGCGCATTTTGCGAAAGCTGACACCGGCTAGATAGTTCCTGACTTGCATCCAGTCCGGTCAGTAACGTTTGTAATGACAACTGAAAGTGGCTGTGGAAATGCACATTAGCTAGCAGGTCGTAGTTTACAGACTATCCGGGCAGGTACACTCACCTCTGTCTTAGTGATGCGATGTCTCGCCAGCTTCACAACAGCGAAATTTCCTTTTCCTAAAGTGCGCTCGATATCGTAAAAACCCACTCGAACCGGACCCCGAAGCATCGGTTTTTGGTGACAGTCCGCCATGACCATGCTGTATTGGGGGTGGAGGGGAGGGTTTCAGAAAGGAAAGGTTGACCCACTACTGGAGACTCTAGGCTCGCAAGCAAATGTAGAGGGATAAGAGACCGTCCACTAAACTCTGCCTCTTAAAAGCAGACAATGCAGAATGCTCAATTCGTGAGCCTGCCTGAACATCGCTGCCTGAGCGCGCATTCAGTGCAACAGAACTACAGCGGGCATAGTCGAGTCTCTCGGTCTGTCACATAGCTCCTTCCAATACAAAGGCGCTATAGGCAGACTGTGTGGTCTGCAGTTCTACTAGCGACGGAGCACGGGATGACTTCTTGCAGACGGCATCGTGGTTCTCTCCGCTCGGCGTGCATTGACGTCAGAGCTGCTGGGGGTATTTGTACAGGGGGCGGACCTTTGAAGCCGTTCCACAGTCCAGTGCCAATTCGTCTCCAAGACAACGAGATCCACCGCTTACGTCAAACGCCAGCTATTGCAATCAGCTGTCAGTCTGTTTGCTCGACCAGCGCTGATATGATAGCTATTACCGACTGTAGCTTTGATAAAAAAGCTTTTGTTGCAGGGGTTGAAGTGAAAGATAGGAGGAAGATAAAAATGTGCACGTGTTGACTAGTTACATTAACTCATGGTTTAGGCCTATGTGAACTGCTCAGCTAAGAATGTAGGCTAGATCCACATCCGACATGCACTCGAGTTTGGTAGCATGAGTAACGTCATCTTGCAATTTCGAATAAGGTAGGCTATGTTAACATCACACACTTCCACAAAGAAATGCATACCTAAGTCGTTTGACAGGCAATAGGCCAACGAGCTTACGTTGGCTGGTGATTAACCATGATGGCTCTAATCATTCCTATTGTAGCCACATTTACGCACAGCCTAATAGGCCTACATATTTCAGCTAATTCGTTTCGTGTGAAATAATATTCACTTTGAAATGTTAAGAGTGAATAAAACAAGTACATTTGCATGCGACAAATGTATGTATGCATGCATGTTTTGTCACATCAATAAATGCGTTCTGCTTAACATCGTGACCGCCTGGCTCGACACAGCTGTGTGTACAATAGTCGACCAACCTGCTTCACACTACAGTAGTAGAGCAGCGTCATCTACTGTCCTTTCTAATAACTGCACAGACTACAGAAGAACATACATTTTCAATCAAAAAATGAATCACCGTGGCTCTTTATAAACACAAATAACATTTAGCTTTTTAGATGTAAAATTGTTCAGTTGTATAGGCTATCCAATAATTGACGTAATAATAGGCTAGAATAAATTAACATGATGAAGTAATGTAACAACGCGATTCCTATGGCTATGGATCATATCGTTAAAATACATTTTTGATTTGTCTATCACAAATATTTCTAGCCTAGCGATATTACGCTACAGCCTGCCAGGACGCGCGGGGAGTCTCTTATCACTGGCGCGTTTCCTGCACGTGTGTTCGAGATGTGCTTCCTTCCATTTCCCCCTGACACTTAACCGTTTCTTCTGTCGCCCCCGCTATCTGTGATTGGTCTCAGCCAAATACAACACTTTTAGGCTTCAGACTTCAGACTGAGTCCTTTCTGAAGCCGTGTGAAAAGAACACCAATATTTAAAATGCAACAATCCACGTTTATGTAGGCCTACCATAAAATTGGACACAGAACCGACATTCTTTCCAAAGCAGACTGAACACTTCGGCCTGGGAATGTTCTGCACACGTACATAAATTACCATTTATTTTTAGTTTTCATAACTTGATCATTTCGTTGAGAACGCGTCAGATGTGGCACTGGTCAGCTCTTATAATGTTATAAAAGACATCTCAAGTGCACGAAGTTTTAAACGAAAGACACTGGGTTACTAAACAAGCAATTGTGTATCCTACTTGGCTTCCAGTGATTAGCGAGGTGATTTAACGTCGTGGAGGTTGTCTTGAAATTTCTGTTTTCCTGATCGTTTATTCTGCATATATAGCTACCCGATTTTTAATGGCCTTTCTGTCATCAATTTAAATGAGCTATTCATTAGAGGAGGAGTAATCACCCTATGAATAGAAAGTTAATATTAATACTTTAAAATATTTGTAAGCACAGTTTGTGTAAAGTTTCAATACCTTCTGCTGCTCTCCTATATTTGACTAGCAGTATACTTGGAGGATAGGCTATACCCTGGCTCCACATTACTCCTTCCACCATGCTGACAATCTGTACTCTGCATTCATTTTGTACATTCAATGTACCATATTATCGGCTGTATAAAACAAAGAGCAAGGCAAATAATAGGCAAGCAAACACTCACAGCATGAGTTAATAAGGAAGGAAGTAGATTCTGAGATTTTGCTAGGTGAAAACTCATTGAGACAGATCCCCGCAGCAGTAATATGAATACCATTTGTACATTAAACTGAAGACTCAGAGTTAAATATGCCATTGGGGGCTCTATGTCCTACTCACAAGAAAGAGGAATATGTCACTGCTGTAGGCTATGTTACAGGTCTATAGCTCATTTAAATTGCATCAGCCTTTATCGAGGACACAAGTCCACTTCAAGTTATGGCAATGTTTGAGGTTGCTAGAAAATATTACATTTCACCACGTTTAAAAAAACAAAAACTTAATTCTTCTTAATGTAACCAATTGTAACTTTGCTACCTTCGTAATTGATTAATGGTACAATTGCCAGAAATGCATACATCAATTAGCAATTTCAGATTTTCTATGGTTCTGCTGTTTAAATTCGGCAGCTTGCAAATGCTCTTTTTAATATTTTCAGAAATGGATAAAAAGGACAAACATTTTTTGGTCTGGTTTATTGATGTTTCATACACAATACTTGCATCATACCAAAATGCATTCCAGTCTAGCTCAGTGCACGAGGGATTCTAGTGAATAACTGGGCAGGCACATTTTAGCTATAGGGGTGAGGGACTGGGGTTGAGTGAAGGTGGACACAATCTTGCCCTTAACCCTACCTGTCCAAGCACAGGCAAAAGCAGTATTACAGAGTCATGCAAAATCAGTACAAGCCGTGCTACCACCTTTTCTGTCAAAATGATGTTAATTGTTGAAGAACTGCACGTCATTCACTGGCAGCCTGCGTTCGCTCCTGTACATTATATTTTTTTGTAATTTTTTTAGAAAAGCATATTCAAACTGCCTGTGTTTTACCTGTGCAAACCAGCGCGCTGTTTGCCAGCTCAAAGTAGGAAATCTAGTCCAGCCATCCTGCTATACAAGAGTTTACGAATGTGCATTTATGTATGTGCGTGTGTGCTTGTGGAGTTTTTTTTTTTTTTTTTTTTTGACGAAAGGGAGAGGTGAGAGAAAGAGGGGAGGTGAGAAAAAGCAGAGTTCAGAGGAATATCAAAGTGGTTATCATGCGTTTCGTGTCGCACTTCCCGAGGGGCCTGTCCAAATCCCAGCCCCCAGCCTCCACAAGAGCAGCCCAGGCGGCCTCGGCCGTGACGCGCTCCGGGCGGGCTGGGCTGGAGGCGCTGAGCGGAGCCAATGGCTGGGCAAGCCTGCGAGTCCGGTCACTTTGGGCCCGTTGCCCGGGGGGGAACAGGCAGGAGGCTGGGCGGAAGCAGGGAAACCGGGGGAGAAGGCCTCAGTAGCCGTAGATCTCGTTGTCCACCCACCCCGCCTCGCGGTAGTAGCGGCCCCGGCCCGGGTAGCTGTCGTACAGCTCGTTGGTCACGAAGCCGCTCTCCGTGCTGGCCAGCGTCACGAAGCCGCTCTCCGTGTCCCGGCCCGCCAGGTTGTCGTAGTCGCCGGGCGGCGTGTCGGGCGAGGAGCCCAGGAACGACGTGTTCTTGATGTCCGGGCGGGTGCCGGTCAGGTCGGACTCGTGCTGCTTGCTGATGACGTTGTAGACGTCCGGGCTCGGGCTGTTGCAGCGGTCCGCGGGCACCCAGTACCCCGGCTCCTTGGGGCAGGTTTCCGTCTCCTCCTTCCTCCTGCACGCAGGGAGACGCAGTGAGCATGACACGACCCCGCTGAAGACCTCACGGCACTATCACGCAGTGGACAGCGGCCTGTAGCGTAGCGGTTAAGGTGCATGACTGGGACCTGCAAGGTCGCTGGTTCGACCCCACAATAAGATCCGCACAGCCGTTGGGCCCTTGAGCAAGGCCCTTAACCCTGCATTGCTCCAGGGGAGGATTGTCTCCTGCTTTGTCTAATCAACTGTACGTCACTCTGCATAAGAGCGTCTGCCAAATGCCATTAATGTAGTAATGTAATGTGATGTAATGTAATGTAAAGAAAGCAGGGGATTCCTACCTCCTGGCCAGGAGCTTGAAGCAGAACACCCCCGACGCCACCAGCAGCAGCAACAGCAGAGGGATGGTGGGCAGGACAATGTAGGCGATATTCAGAGCCCTGTCTGAGAGGCGGGAGGGGAACACGAACACACTCAGCTGGCTTGTACGCGCGTGGCCGCGGGAACTGTTAATAAATGTACGCAACAAAAACTGAAACAAGAACTAACCGAGGTGTGACCTCTAGTGGTAAAACAGGGGTAAAACAAGAGCCAGTCTGCATAAATGGGTGAACGATTTGGTGCTTGAGCAGAGTCAATGACTGTTTTTAACTGAGTAAATAAGTGATGAAATCAGTTTGTAAGTGAATTAATATAATGAAATATAGTCATTATAATAATATAATATAATGAAAAATGAGTATATTATTAATTATATATGAACACAATCATATTTTCAAGTAAAAGGGAGAAAATGTGTGAACAAGATGGAAGAGCTCTATATGATGATAAAACACACTATCCAAACTATCCAAGCTAATAAAAAAGATATTAATATGAACTATATTTAATTTCTAATAAAATATCAGTAAATAATTAATTTATTAACATCACTTTGACTTTAAAAAGGAAAATGTCACAGGTACAATATGAATGATATTGAAGGACATGCTAATTAATATTATGTAAATACAGTACAAATATAACATAGATTTATAATACAGAGGTTAGAAAGCACATGCATTGATGTCATAGGCTTACCCATACAGTTTATTTTAGTCAAAATATATCTGACATGCCATTAAAAAAAAAGTTAATGTATTTAGTACCTTTGGAGTGAGACACTTCTACTTTGATCTTGTCATCGTCAACAGTAACTGCTGGGTATTTTGGTCTGAGAGACATGGTTGGAGAATCTAAAAAAGTATTGGTAAGAATAAACCACTTTGACAGAACAAGAAACTAAATGTTTTAAAATAACACAATTCACTGTTGGGAGAAGGAGAGAGAACCAATTCCTCTGGTCTTCTGAGAATAATGTCTCATCAAAGGGGTTGCAAATCTGCAAGTGGGCCAGGAAATATTCATTTATATCCTGTAGAAAGTGTCAGTTCTCAGTAAGCTTGCAGGTCCTTGGTTAGGTCTATGAGGTGTGCTTGAGATGGAACACATCAGGTACCTGGGCCCGGCTGGCGGTCACTGAGATGAGGTTTGGTAATCAATGAGCTAATTGAGTAAGAGATCAAACTGACTCGATATTAGCTGACTACATTATCACAGCTATAATAGTTTTTTCCTCAGTTAAACTTGAAGTGTATCACCTTTAAATTTGAAATCCACACGGAAAGAAGAAGCCATCCACAGTTTCCCGTCCACCATTGGTCAAAATCCCTTAAAAGGCTTGCACATAATTTGTTGCCGCCAAATTGGCAGATTTTCATATGTAATGTCGCCAGCAATGTAGCAAGTGCTCACCTGTGTGTGTGACATTCCCCGCTGCTGTGGAGTCTGGCTGTTTTTCTGAAAACAAGATGCAGAGTTTAGCTAGAGGGGGTAAAACACTTAGAAAAATGAGTAAACATTCAAACTGATTGTTTTGATCATCTAAGCCTTTAAGCTCAGAATTCATATAAAAGCCCATGTAAAATACAAGCTCTTGAACGGTGCTGGTCCCCTAGATGCGTGCTGTAGCAGTGCCCTGTCACTCAGAAAATGCAACTGCAGACAGATAAAGAGCAAAAGCAGTCTGGCTTTTCTGTGACGTATCCGGACAGAAGTAGAAGCGGACGGAGACCGGATGGGAAGGTCCCTCAGCTGTGTGGGAAGGTCCCTCACCTCGGGTGTACTTGCAGATGAAGTTGTTCTTGGTATCGCAGTTGTCGTCGTTCCACTGGAACATGTAGAGTCCCCCCAGGCCCGGGGGGGCGGAGGGCTGGTGGTACATCACCACACACACCTCGTACCCGCAGGACGGCTCATCCCAGTGCCAGTTCCTGAAACACACGAGCATTGCACATTCTGTACACAAACCGTGAAATGGCACCGGGAAAGTGGCGCTGAAGTAGGAAGCCATAAAAGTATGTTTTATTGAGAATTTAGCTTCTCTTTGAAATGATCAAAACAGCAGTATCAACTCAACTTACATAAGTAGGCCTATTATACCTAAACTACATAGTTTAATTTTGATCTGAAACTTTCCAGCTGACCAGCTATTTTGTTGAATATACAACACTTTTTGGTAATTTTCTGTCCAGACCCAACTTTGGCATTGCATAATTTTTTTAATGAATTCGCTATTTGACTTAATTTTCCTCTTGGCTATTCTTAATGAAAATGAATTTTTGAAGTCATGCACCAAGTGGTGCTGATGTAATAAGCCATCAAATATTTTAAACAAAATTTCCAAGCTGCACAATTTTGACAAACTGCACGCTTTTTCTGAGCAGTATTATTAAAATCACATAACCTGAAAGTATACAGAAAATTGTGTCAGAGTACACATTTTCAGGTTTTTCACTGCTTTAATGCCAAAGACAGGATGCTCCAAAATCAGCGCAAAACCTCAATTTCCACTCGCAAGTGGCTTTTGGTGCCACCCCTCCAATATCACAGGAACGACGAATCCAATGGAGCTAATATTTCCGCATGTTCTCAATTAAACGTATAAGGAACATTTACACGCAGATGTATCGGAGCGGTCATTCTGACGGAACGGCCCTTAATCTAATCTCCGTCGCGGTTGCTAGTCGTCCTGCTACGGGCGGCACAGGCCGCGTCTGTCGAGGTGGAGGAGAGGAAAGCCCACGTCGATGACACGCCGCAGGTGGACCGAGTATCTCGGCCCTGGCGGCACGCCGGCGCTCCGTTTCGCACCTGAAGGTGGCCCGGCTGCCGTCCTGCCAGTGGTACTGGGCGGGGCAGTCGCTGCTGGTCTCCTGGTAGCCCTGGCTGCGGCTCAGGCCGATCCAGAAGTCCCCGTCGGCGGCGCGCAGCTCCTGGATGAAGGTCTCGATCAGCCGCTGCTCGCTCTCCGTCTCGATGCTCAGCAGCTCCCCGCCGTCGCTGCGGCACGCCCGGCCGGCCTCCTCGAAGTTCGCCTTGCGCTGCATGTCCTGGAAGTACGCGATCTTGTAGCAGGGCCTCTCCGTGCCCCGTCGGCAGATACGCTGACCTGCGGGCGGAGGGAGGGGGAGGGGAGGAGGAGAGGCTGAGCGGCAGGTGCTGACAGAGGGACGATACCCAGCCGGGACCCCGGGGGGCGTTTGGGCTGTCCCTGCTCGTCCGCAGAGGGAACGACAAAAAGCAGGCAGGGGCGTGGGCGCTACTGCATTGTCAGGCATTGATCGGCACCAACATCCAGAGAATACATGCAAAGCAACAACGGAGATTACTCTCACCTCTCCGGGATTACATAAAATTGACACTTAACAATTATTGGGATCTATCAGATGCGTATGTCACAAATTAGAAGTGTATAATATTATACTGTTCTCTTCTGTCTTCTATACATATAACATAAGAAATATATACTCAGTTTCCAAGTTTTTCTCAAACCAATTTATTAGGTACACCACCTAGTACTGGGTAGGCCTTATCTTTGTCACCAGAACAACTTGTGGCATGGATTCAACAAGGTGCTGGAAACATTCTTCAGAGATTCTGGTCCATATTGACATGACACCATCACACAGTTGCTGCAGATTTTGTTGGCTGCACATTGCTTCTGCAATTCTCCCATTCCACCATATGCCAAAGGTGCTCTATTGGATTGAGATCCGGTGACCGTGGAGGTCACTGGAGTACACTGAACTCCTTGTCATGTCCATGGAACCAAGTGGAGATGGCTTGTGCTTTGTGACACGGTGCGTTAGTCATCCTGCTGGATGTAGCTGACAGAAGATGGGTAGACTGTGGCCATAAAGGGATGCACATGGTCAACAACATTACTCAGTTAGGCTGTGGCTCAATTTGTATTAAGAGGCCAAATGTGTGACATTGCACAAGGCAGGGTGGTTCCACAAATTCATGTTGTTCACGCCAAATTCTGCACGTCACAGCAGAAATTGAGAATTGTCAGATCATTGTCAGATTTTTCCAGTCCTCAGCTGACCGGTCTTGGGGAGCCTGTGTCCACTGTAGCCTCGATTTCCTGTTCTTTAGCAGACAGGAGTGGGACCCGGAGTGGTCTCCCGCTGCTGTAGCCCATCCACCTCACAGTTTGACATGCTGTGCGTTCGGAGATGCTCTTCTGCATACCGTTGTTGTCACGCGTGGTTATTTGGGGTTACTGTCAGCTTGAAACAGGCTGGCTATTTTCCTCTGACCTTTCTCGTTAACAAGCCGTTTTTGCAGGCAGAACCGCCACGACAGAACTCCAAGCGACTGTTGTGGGAAATCCCAGGCGATTTGAGATCTGAGATACTCAAACCCAGTCTGGCACCAACATTCATTCCATGAAATTCCACATAAAAATCACTGAACACAGAATTTGTTTTCCCATTCTGATGTTTGGTCTGATTTGGTCGATAACTGAACCTCTCGCCCATGTCTGCAACCGATGCACTAACTTTCTACCACACGATCGATCGGCTGATTAGAGATTTGCATTAATAAGCCGATGTACAGTACATGTGCACCTAATAAAGTGGTCACTGAGTGTATGTATAATTTTCCCAGATCAAAATCAGATACGTATTTATATTCGTTTAATATTCATTTAAACTGGAATGCAGAGTCTTTGCGGAGGGAGCCACTATATTTTTACTGACCGTAACAATTGCCAAATGCATTCCACATGCATTTTTGGCTCACAAAACCCCCCCCAAACTAATATAACATTTCACGGTACTAAGCTACCATTGTAAACTGGTTTTTCACTTTAGGGTTCGCTTCATCTCTGCAGCTAGAATGCCCCCTCCCACGTTTAAAACGCGGTCCCCGTGCTTTTATTTCCAGGCACAGTGTTCCCACTTTTATATTGGGAGCGGCACAGGCATACGTACCTCTGGGCTCATAAACGTCCGCTTCACGGGGAAAGCAGGAGGTGACAAGAGACACATTAGTAAACTAGTGCGATCACGAATAAGACATAATTGGCTCGGTTTCAAAATACACACTTTGTGCTTTCTTTCGGAAGTTACGGAACAAAACGCATCACAAAATAGAGATCTAAGCAAGTTTTTACTTAATTCTAATCCCACATATAATGTTTCTGAATTAGTGAACAAGAGCCAAAACAATCTATTTCTGTACAGAAGTGCACAAAACACCTGAACAACCTGAACAATTGGTTGGAGATTTTGAGAAAACTGAAAACACAATTGTTTCACAGACCCAAAATCCAACTCATTTCAAACAATTAAAGAGCAGCCATAGCATACTGTCGATGAAAACACAGTATTAAAAATAAAATAAATAAATAATGGAAGTATTCCATTTAACCAACGGCTAAATTGTCCAGAATGTATACAAATTGTGCATTGCTGTAGCCTGCAAGTAATTCCGTAGCGGACACAGAAAACGCTGCTTCTTACCACTGAAGAGTTTGGATGCGGTGCTTGGGTAGCAGCAGACCGAGAGAATAGTCCCGAGTAGCTTCATAAAATCCATTTCTTCATATTTTCATATTACTAGGCGGCCAGCAATACGCATATAAATCATATGCGATTAAGAATTACTACTGTCGTTTAAGTCATGGTTATCAAAAGTACACACACACACAAAATAAATCTTAAAAACCGTGTAGGAGAAGCTGCGGTTCCCGTTAGAAGTGGACTTGTTCGGACATCCGATCAGACTGGAATGAAGAAAACGAGGCGAGAGGGGAGCCAGACAGGCGCGTGTGATCAAGTCACAACGTCATCCATTACAGGAGCGAATCTTTATGTTGACCAGGAGAGAGCGAACACTTCATCTGTAATCGATGGTGCACAATCAAACAAGTGATCGTTTATAATATGTATTTCTGAACAGTCATTTGTATCTCCAGTACTGAAACAATGGCCATTACATTTCTTTAGATTCAATTTTTAAACCATTTAAGTGTCCTATACATGCAATTTACCGTTCCCTACTTTAATTTGCATACATTCACAAAACATTATTATTATAGTTACAACAAATGCAGGCCCTGACTTATATTTTATTGAATAATTTAGAGTCATAAATAACAGCCGAGTGGATTTTCAGTTTTTTATTATTGATAATAAGCAGTAATAGATCAACATAAGTTAAAGCAAATCAGTTAGGATATTTAGAAAATAACAAAAGTCCTTTCTTGTGCAGAATAAACCACAGAGAAATGCCTGCAATCATGGGCTAATAACTTTGTGCATCTGGATGGCCTTTTGTTTTTAGCACTGTACCTTGCCAACTCATAAGTGGGTGCCAGCCAAATTCAACTTTCGGCATTGTAATTGAGCCTGCAGTCATGCAGAACGATACTGTTGTTTGTTGTTGGTCTGATGATCAAGCTGGCTATAGCTGCCTGCCTCCATTTAAATTAGATGTTTTCAAGCACAATGTCATTATCTCCATTTCATTCGTCTAAATGGCAGTCTCTTAACTGTGAGTAAGTTGCGTCTTGGTAGGAACCTCTGAAAACCGTTGTTGTTTTCGTCTTGTCCACTGGCTCACACTATGCTAATTTCGAATGCTTTCGCTTTTCTTCAGTTATCTTGCAGTGCTTCGCGAGTGTTGCCCCCAGTGTTGTTCACCAGTGGGCCGGCAACGTACTCCTCAGTCACACCAAAGTCACTAGTCCAGTCCTCGAACATCCTCCATGTCCTGCTGGATGTCTTCTGGGAGTTTGAGTGGGGGTGGGCTGGTGAGACACAATGCACAATCAAGTGGGAACACAATACAAGGCCCAATGCAAACTGGAACAGTAACCAACAGGTGTGTTGCACATTTTATCATAAAAAGGCCAAAACCCCTTTTGATGCAATATTGGCTTTATTTCATTTGTATCAGAAAGCCAGTGTTACGTTTGCTTTTAGGCAATCCAATGGATAAGCAAGAACAAGACCTGGGTCAAATTTGAAGTTGTTTTGGATTCAAATACTGTCCTCGATTGATCTCGCCTGGTGCAACTGAGACACCTAAGAGGACCACAATGTGGGTTTTGCACTCAATGAGAGTGTCATAGGCTCCAATACACCAGACGAACTCAGTAAAGCGTAGAAAGGCATTTGACCCAGGTCTGGTTGAACGCTTACCGTGATTCAATAGTCATGCTGGACCAACCAGGTTGTGAGTACGGGATTCTTACGGCGTATAACTCACGCTGCTCTCATAGTTACATTAGTAATAATCGCTGCTGCACGAGGCCCATGGCCTGTCGCTGAACAATGATTTACTCCAACCGTCTCCCTCTGCCAGCCCCACAAACAGAAAACCATGTCAATGGCCAACAAACATTCATATTGTGTCAGATCAGCAGTTAAAAGCTGCGGACCGTGATTTCTATTTCATTTTTTTTGTTTTTCCCGACGCACAACAAACACAAAGAGGCCATTAAACAACGCCGAATGACGGACGAGGAAGGAAAGCTACCCAGCAATGGAGCTAAATTAGCCGGGCTTACACCGTAATCGACACGGGCTCTATTTAATATGGCCTGGCAGTAAATCGATGGGCTTTAACCAGCCCCGGATCAACTCCGCCAACAGGCCGTTTATTGTAGTCTCGGGAGAGAGTCGTGAGGAGGGTTAGCCACTCTCTGTTTCAGGGGGTCCCTCCCGGTAGTTGGAGAGGCAGGGCCTTCGAGGCTCCAGTGTAGCTGCAGCCCGATCCATCCAAAATTCATTAGCCGCGCCATAATGCCCGTAGACAAACTTGGGCAAGCGGACAACACCGCTCCAGGAGAACGGCTCTCATCTTTCCATTTTCAGTGGCCCAGACAAATGGCTACCCGTACCGCTGTCTGCTTTAAACAGATCAACGAACTGTTTGCAGTAAGACTTAATAAAGATAAGTGGGAGGCTAAAAGGAAGCCACATTGATCCTTTAAGCATGCAATCAAACAAACCAAAAAGTATTCAGTTTTACCGCAGTGATGTCACCGTTTCAGAGGAGGACAAAACAAACAAAGGCACTGTAGAGTGGTACAATATTTCCTTCCCGCGTGCGCTTAAGGTGACACGCATAAAGTCTTTCTCCTGTCACTCAAGGGCATTTGGAGAAACCACACTTGCACATCACATACAATTATATCATCCGCTGCCTTATTTGTGACTCTTTCCTCTTTTCTCTTCCTCTTTCATTCTCTTCCCCTGTCACTCAAGGAGATTTGAACAAACCACACGCGCACACACAAACAGTTATATCATCCACTGCCAGGAATGAATACGAAGCATTATTTGTGTCTCTCTCCTTAATTTCTCTTGATTTATGGCAGCAGTATCAGCAAATTGGCAGTGCCCACACTTTGCGTGGCAGTAAATTATTGGTTAGCGAGGGTTACTGCCTCATTGGCGAAAGGATCAATGCGTGCCCTACCGTGCAGCAGAGACCCCTCCATCTTTCTGTAAAGATGCTCTATACTTTTATGAGTGCATTCTCCCTCCTCCCACTGTGCCTTGCCAAGAGTCGAAAGAGTGTAAGTAAATCTGAACACGGCGAAGCATCAACAGAAACACAATCCCTGTAATGGCACCTAACTGAGAGATGAATTGGATTACAAAAAGATAACACATTTTTAACAGTCTTGTTATCTATATCCTGCACGTAATTGCGGAAGTTTCTCTCACACACGCACACACATACACAAAAACATTTTTTTTGAAATATATTTGCTGAAATTGCTTCTTTCAAATGAAAGTTTTTCCATTACCTCTTTTCGACATTGCCCTTGTTTGGTTTATATGGCAGGGATATCATCTCCTTCTGTTAGAAAACCAAAAAACAAAACAAAACAATATTATGGCTGTCAAAGCATACAATAGAACTAAGGACAATTTCAAATATTACATATTTAGCCCCTTAAGTCTCACCGACTGGGCCAGTGTGGGTTTTTAGCATTCATTCCTTTTTTCACAGTGCAATTTTCAATCACTATAGTAACAGGATATACCATTTGAAAGCAGTAAAATATCACAGTGGTCATACAACTCCATTGTTGTCCACAACAAGAGACACTTTGTACTTTTCATTGAAACAACTTTTTGGAAATGTGGAAAGTATCAAATGTATACAAAATATGGCAGCACTGACATACTGAAAATAGTCTGCATCAAAATAAAAACTTTGAAGTAAATTCAGTAAAACTACACTGGCCTTGCTTTTCTTGATGGATTGAAGTTGTTTTATGCCAGCTATGTTAGTCTATCTTGCACATATTATTAATTGATATGTCTAACTGGTGCTTGAAATCACACGTAACATTTTTCTCAGAAAAATCTAAATGAACAAATTGGACATAGCCAATTGGAGCCAGCCAAGAATGCGGTGGTCTTTAGAAGTCTACACTACGAACACTGACTTTACCTGGATTTTATTATGAAATGTGAAGATGTCTGTTTCAATAAATCACCACCATGACACAGGCATTGTGTGGTGTCATCTTTACACGTCTGCTTAGCCAGCCTGCAGTTAAATAACACTGCCCACTCAGACACATTGGCTGACCAGCGAAGGCAGATGTATGAACAAGAAGCATTATTTCTCATTTCCTCTGTCCAGCTTAGTGCTCTGGGTCAACCTGATCTCTGTGCTATTCCCCTTTTGACAGAACCCACCCTCCCACCTACACACACACACACACACACACACACACACACCCGCCCACCCACACATGCAACAAACGATCCCACTGGGAGGAAAGCCAGGCCCCCTGGGGAAATGAAGATTTAATTTGTCTCCCTCATGACAACATTCACTGACCCCCCCCTTCCCCCCCACGCTGCACAAACACACACACACACACACACACACACACACACACACACACACACACACACGCAGTCTTCACAAAGTGCTGAGCCCTGGGGGAAAACTGCTGAGGGCGAGGGATAGACGCTCTAATGGATGAACGTTAAATGAAACACTTGGCTGCTGCAGAGGAAATGGGGTTTTCTGCCTCCGCCATTATCATCCCAAATGACTGTATTAGCAAAAGACCGGGGGGTGATTTAACCTCCCCTGCCTCTTCTTTAAAAAGCACAATTCATTATCTAAGTAGATTACAGTAAAGAGTTGCGTTGATACTCATTTCAAACTTTTTTTATTTTTGCGGTGGCCGTCTGGGCAGAGAACGTTCTACCTTGATCCGCTCCTCCCTCTGTCGTCTGAGAAGGGCGATGACCTCGTCTCGGTGTTTGGCCTGTAACAGATTGGGGACATGTGACGGAGGAGCTGACACAAGCCGGGAGATTGACCATGTGACATTTCCTGTTTACAACCTGGCACAACCAAGAGGAGGAGGAAGAAGAAGAAGAAGAAGAGGAAGAAGGAGCAGAAAAAGATGAAGCGTTCCCTAAAAGACAAGGGCGTACCCCTCGATAAAAGAGCTGTGCGGCTTGTGTTCCAGGCGCAGGGAGGCTGCCATGATCCCCCGCTGAGAGGAGAGCAGCTGTCAGTCTGAGCCAGTCGAACCCCTCCCGTCAGTAAATGAGCCTCATAAATCTGATTTAGCACTTGGCTGGGGGATTGCAGACAGAATGGGAGCTCATGTTCAATGGTGCCTGATTAATCCATTACGAATACGCTCTGCGCAAATTTGACAAGCACATAGCCTTTTCACAGTGACTTAATTGGTTACCGCGACGCTATATTACATTTTCGAAATATTAGCTTCAATCATTCGGCATCTTTTTTTTCACGAGCTGTTTGCAAACCGAAAGATAATATGATGAATTATATGCGACTGTGCAGTCGTACATAAAGATTTATTGTTATTTTACTGAAGCCATTTCACAGCAACGTTTTATTCAGCTGAACTGACAGTCTGAAAACGAACAAAAACATCTTAAAATTAAATAAGCGCAAATTTGTTTTGAAATCTGCAGAAATCTTAGCACATTATAGTTATCTATTATGTATGTATTATAGTAATGTTAAAGTAACAGTTGTCTGTCCTGGATTCTCTGAGCAGACAGACATTCCAAAGAATGGTCTGCTGGTATGAAATGAGAAAGCTCTGTGAAATGGGGGTGATTCACAGTGCTTTGAGGGAAGGTTAATTACTTAAGAGGACTCCGGGCAAATTGATCCGTTGTCCAGAGGACTACGCTTTACTGGTCTGCTGGATGATTGGTCTCAGTGGGGAAAGTGAGAAACGGTCCGGACATCAATCTGCCCTGACCTACAACTGTGACCTGACCGAAAGACCCGTCTGTACAGGTATGTCCCACTCCAGGCAAAATATAAAATCACGAATACAAGGCCCGAACCCCTTTCACGTACGGTATGTGAAAACAGCAAGTATTTTGAGGGTTATAACATTACAATCCATTTGCAATTAATTTAATTATATAGGTAAGGCGGGCCCTGCGATAGACTGGCGACCTGTCCAGGGTGTATTCCTGCCTTTCGCCCAATGTATGCTGGGATAGGCTCCAGCCCCCCTGCGACCCTGATCAGGATAAGCGGGTTCAGATAATGGATGGATGGATGGATATAGGTAAGGTGTGGGTTCACTTTTGCATTCGTTACTTTTTTCAAGGTGCAATTTTGAATCACTATGGTAACAGGATATGCCATTTCAACATACTGACACCTGGGATTTTCATGGATTTTCACGCACACCAGTCTTCTAGAGTTTGCAAAAACATCCAGTGAGCAGCAGTTCTGTGGGCAAAAACACCTTGTTAATGTGAGAGGTTAGTGGAGAAGGGCCAGACTGGTCAAAGCTAACAGGAAGATAACCACACATTACAACAGTGGTATGCAGAAGAGCATCTCTGAACACACAACACGTCTTACCTTGAAGTGGATAGCCTACACCAATGGAAGACTAAATAACTCTAAAAAAATAAGTAATAAATACCTAATAAAGTGCTCACTGAGTGTATGTGAAATGCAGCCAATGATACAAAAAAGCAACAACAGCGACCTGATTGATAAAATACCTCCTGTTCATGGTGTATGCTGAAAATAGGGTCGACAGCTATTCCACAACCAGGAGAGGGGTACCTTTGGGACTACTCCAGATGTACTGTAGGCGGAATGAGGATGGTCTAAATAAGGCATGCCATTTATTACATAATAAAATCAAGTGACTAAACATCTGTACAATCTTTTGGACACTGCGCAAAGGCACTTTTCCGTTTCCGGTGCTGTCGATTGGTGGCGGGTTTTCAGCGCAGCGACTCCATGTGGGACAGACGCGCCATTGGACCTCGGCTCCGGTCCCTGACTCTGGGACGAATGTACAAGAGCACCGCTAAAAAAACTACAATGGGGTACATTTAGCGTGGGCGTGGAGGGGTCAGCGAGGTCGGCGATTACCTAAATTCCTGCCTTTGCAATTAGTATATTGGTTTAGTGGCAATAAGGCAGGGCTGGCCATGGCTGCAAGGAAGCATTTAGTCTATTGCAGCGGCCGTCACATCTCCCCAGTGGAGAGATGAGCCGTTTCCCCCGCGCGCACTGCGGGGATAAATCAATGCCTCCGTAATCATCATAACCCCTTTCAGATGAATTGATCTGTGAGTACACAGCCCGGCCCGGCTAATCAGATTAGTTTAGGTGGCCAGCGGGTGGGCGGGGCTCCACACACCCATTAATCACGGGGAGGAAAGGGAGAGTCCAGGGACACTATCCACAAAACCCACTTTTTTTTATTTGGGTCACACAGGTCCGGTGCGAGTGGCCAGTGGGGGCGGCCATTTTGCTGGAAGACCACAACCACAGAGAATCCTGACGCTCTTTAATCGCAGAGAAGGTAATAGCTTTGTCAGAGACAATACATTATAGGTCTTGAAAACCGGCATTCCAGGAAAGCGCTTCTGGACATATACCAAAAAATACCGGCTATTAACATTGTCAAATGTGGAATTTTATATAGATATTGCGTAATATACGGCAGATCCTAATGGCCGCTTGCTGGGCGTGTCCGAAAGTGGCTATTACGGGGTGAGGCTGTATGTCATTCGCGGGTTGGATTCAAAGGGGAGCACACAAGCATGTCACCTGCCCGTTACATCCCCGAAAGAGAAAGCACAAATATAATAGGCTGTAAAAAAATATTCACAATAAGCACAATACCAAAAGGTTATCACAAAGCTTGTACAATTTAATGGATTGTTCAGCCGGTTAGGTTGCCAGCGCAACACACACACAGTAGTAGTCCAACAGCTTTTAATCATAATTGATTTTAGCTTTAAAAAAGCTTTTCCTTTTCATTTTTTATGAATAAGAGGGCTCTCCCATTTACAGTATAAATGTGCACACGAGCTCAGCAAATTTGCTGAGGAGACCCCCCCCCCCCGGATGATCTAAGATGCAGAACACTGCAGCAGGGCTAGCCTTCTCTCTCTATCTCCCTCTCCCCCCTCTCTCAATCTCTCTCTCTCCCCCTCTCCTCCCCTCTCTCTCTTTCCCTCTCTCTCTCTCACACTCCCTTCTCAGCTCTTCACTCTCTCTTCCATCCCTGCCTCTCTCCTTCGGTCTCTCCCTCCCTCCTCCCTCCTTCTCTCTCTCTATCTCCCTCTCTCTCTGTCCCCCCTCTCCCTTCCTCTCTCCCTCTCTCTCCATTACTCCCTACTCCCTCTCTCACACTCTCTCTACCTCCCTCCTCCCTCTCTCTCCCTCTCTCTTCCTCTCTATATCTCCCTCCTCCTTCTCTCTCTCACTCTCTACCTCCCTCCTTCTTCTCTCCCTCCCTCCTCCCTCTCTCTCCCTCCCCCTCTCTCTCTCCCTCTCTCCCTACTCCCCTCTCTCTCTCTCTCTCCCCCCTCTCTCTCTCCCTCCCCCTCTCTCTCTCTCCCTCCCCCCTCTCTCTCTCTCTCCCTCCCCTCCTCTCTCTCTCTCCCTCCCTCCTCTCTCTCTCTCCCCCTCTCTCTCTCCCTCCCTCCCTCTCTCCTCTCTCTCTCTCCCTCCCCCTCTCTCTCTCCCGCTCTGTCAGGTTTAATACAGGGATGTGAAAGAGCAGCAGTGCTGCTGGACTCATTTCCTTAATGCAGGACAGGGAGTTGAGGCTGAACCCTGCCCGCCCCCGGCCTGCCAGGCCCTCACTCTTAAAACTGATGATCCGGTGTCACGGTGCACCCTGCATCTCCGACCACAGCACGCTCTCTGCCAGCTGCTAAAACCACACTTCTGAAATATCACACACTACATGATGCGTCAGCTTAGTGGCCACTCTTATCTGCCATGCAGATTTTATGATCTATTTAATGTGACTTGTTTAGTGTATGACAGTTTAATGAGCAAACTGTATCCGTTGCACGGTACCTGCAGTACCAACAGCTGCATGGACAGTAACTATACTGTATGATTTAAACTCAGAGCACCATATTTTAAACATATTGCTTCTAACACTTATTATTTAATTTTCTCTCTTTTACCTTGTACTATTGCCGTTTTACCCAATTACCCAATGTCATTTTTGCTAATATCACTGGTGTAATGTGACTGGTGTTTTGTTTGATGTTTCTGTGACTGATGTTTTGTTATGGCCTAGATAATAATATACTGTAGATTTCCCTGTAGCTATATGGCTACAACTGGATATTATTGAAAGAAAAACCTTGATCAGTGATGTTTATGGGTAGGTTTACATGTAAAAGATCATCAGGTAAGAGCTGATCTCACTCAGTGTGTGCTGGTGTCAGGTAAGAGCTGATCTCACTCAGTGTGTCTCAGGTAAGAGCTGATCTCACTCAGTGTGTCTCAGGTAAGAGCTGATCTCACTCAGTGTGTCTCAGGTAAGAGCTGATCTCACTCAGTGTGTCTCAGGTAAGAGCTGATCTCACTCAGTGTGTCTCAGGTAAGAGCTGATCTCACTCAGTGTGTCTCAGGTAAGAGCTGATCTCACTCAGTGTGTCTCAGGTAAGAGCTGATCTCAGTGTGTCTCAGGTAAGAGCTGATCTCACTCAGTGTGTCTCAGGTAAGAGCTGATCTCAGTGTGTCTCAGGTAAGAGCTGATCTCACTCAGTGTGTCTCAGGTAAGAGCTGATCTCAGTGTGTCTCAGGTAAGAGCTGATCTCACTCAGTGTGTCTCAGGTAAGAGCTGATCTCAGTGTGTCTCAGGTAAGAGCTGATCTCACTCAGTGTGTCTCAGGTAAGAGCTGATCTCAGTGTGTGCTGGTGTCAGGTAAGAGCTGATCTCAGTGTGTGCTGTGTCAGGTAAGAACTGATCTCACCATCTGCAGGTATATCTTCTTTTCATCTGCCCGTTGCTTCAGATACGCTGCCTGGAGGTTCTCCTCACATTCTACACGTAGAGTACAGGTACAATACATGACATGGGGTGTGTGGCTGCAAACATCACTGACTCCACATACTAGTATGACTAAGTATGAATCCACATCTGGTTTCATACTCACTTGTGTCCAGGATAGGGGGTCCGTGGCCTGTACTCACATCTAGAGAAAGAACATTACACTGTTTAATGGCTTAGCCTTAGCACATATCCTCCTAGCTACTTTTCTTAATTTCACTTAGTATTAGTACCCAACCTGGGGCTGAAAATGTACAATTTCCTCCCTAATTTCAAATCGATTCGCCGCACAATAAGCACCTCGGGCGCCTCGGAATCACGGCAACGGGCACGAGACGAGACGAGACGGCTTGAAGAAGGCGTGTCGCTCTCATTCGGGCCGTCGAGGGACGGGGTACGGGCGGTACATCTAATACGACTACCTCCAATTGAATCAGACGAGGTACAATTGGCTACCAAATTGGGAGAAAAAGGGAAAAATCTGAAAAAAAAAAAAGAATGCCAATAATGGCTGCCCTGCCCTATGTGTGAGCAGGAGCGGCAGCTTCAATCAGAGAGTGTGGATTAGCCGTGGCAATAGCCAAACTGACTTATAAATAAAATAACATTTGCGCACTGTACAAATGATGTCGTTTTAGGAGAATTATGTTTGAATAAAATATCCTTTCTCAATTTGATTGAGGGAGCTCTGGAGACCTACCAGGAAAGCATTACAACTTTTTGAGAGATCAGAAAAAGGGATAAAAACAGGTTTATTTGGTCTGTACAAGAAGAGGAAGACTGGGACTCAAGGCGATGTTATTATGAATATTTTCGCTAAATGGAAAAAGCATACACTTGCCAGTGTTTCCATAAATTTGAAAAACAGCATGACAAATGCATGATAGATCTTCCTTCCTTCTTTCTTGCATCGCCAGCATACATCCACTCTCCCCAATATATTACACTTATTAAGTGTGTTAAGTGTAGAATTAGAATGCAGCATCCTAGCATAGCTACTTTGTGTCAGCATTCTCACATACTGTATGGTCCTAGGGCCTGTCCTGGTGGCGTTCCAATTGGCTTCTTGTTAAATGGAAACTACTAAAATGTGATTAATTGCTCCCATAATATTTCCCTTGAACAGCAGTGCCGAATGTTTCTGTGACTTGATATTCACACCTTTTCAGACTCTGAGATTTCACTGTGATTTCATATGCCATTCAAATAATTACTCAATTAAGATGTTCATATATTTCAAAAGGAATTATTTTCTACAAAGCACACCCAATCAGTGAATACCATGTCCAATTATGAAAAATAGCATTACTATTACATATAAACATATTTAATCAATGCATACTTTTGCATATTTACTTATGTGCCTGAGGGATGTAGCCCATGTATTGTAAGCTACTGAATGTATGAATGATTCAAATATTTCTTTCTCCATTGGTTAATCAATAAAAACACACTATCCCTGCATTCAATGATAGCTAATGTTATGGTCATGAAAGGGATTTACAGTATTTTCTTTAACTTTTCTTTCTCTAACTTAACCACCACCTAACACAAATCGTATTTTAAACGTAAAAGGCTTCATAAAACTGTTCAACTGGTCATACAGCAAAAGTAAACCTGAAAATGCCGTTTATTTGAACAAATACAGGACGATGACACAAGGCGAATAAGTAAAATCAAATGTAGCTAAATATGTTTTTGTAAGCCAGACAAGTAGTTAGGTACGAGTAGTAACACTTACAATGCTGAGGGTTCCCGGCTACTTTCAACCTCTGACTAATGTCGCCCGAAACCAGGCGCGACTCCAGGGGCGGTTGCAGAGTGACAGAACTCCAGAAGACCTTGGCGTATGACACATCTTCTTGTGGGGATCCAGCAAAAACGGTAAAATAATTGTCTAAATCCGCAGGTTCCAAACCGTTCCTCTCCATGGTCTCAGACATTTTTGTTGCAGCTCCAGGAAGTGAAATTAAGTCAACAAAGAGACGCGCGTGGTCTGTTACCATGGAGACGCTCGCGACACACTGGAGTTTAGTCACTGTCTCGTAAAAGTAGAAACCAATTTAGTGTTAATATTAGTTATACTGTACGACTACTGCTTGACACATGCTTCATGTGTTCATGACGATTTATTTTTATTGTTAATAAATCTATTTATAATAATGTATGTTGTATTATGCATCATGAATGGTATGTATTAATGATAAATCATAATGACAATCAAATGTATTATTATTATTATTATTATTGTGCTAATGCACAAGTCCAGTGTTACAAAAGCTATGATTATATCTACGACCAATACCTAATCAAACAGCAAATAACCCAGACTGTGTTTGAATAAATTACCCAGGCTGTGTTTTAATAAAATGGCACAAATGTTGGAGCAACATGAAACAAAGATCATGCTCTAAACCATGACAACAGTGTGTTTTTGTATGCCTTCATATTCCACATTAACCTTTTCTTATCCTCACAAGACATGCATGGAAACAGACACAAAAACAGAAACAACACATTCACTTTCTGTATAATCACATATTTTATTTTATTTTCAGTTGAAAGCATATGTTATTCAAGAGGTTGTAGTACTAAATTGCCTCAGTGCCAGCACTGCATAAAAGCCTCGCAGTGGAGTGTAATTTCTGCTGTTCACCTGGCTGTGTAGATAGTGATTACCGAACATCGCAATCAGCTAACTACACTGCCTGGTGACCGCACAGACTCCTTCCAGACTCACAAAGTAGGCGTAATAATGACCAGTTCAATTTACCAAATGACATATTAAATTAGAAAAATATATACAATGATTAAAGATTCTTCCGGAATTAAAACTCCAGGCTTCTTCTCCACAGAATCAGTGTTGGACGATGAAGAATGGCAAGTGGCTGCTTGTAGCCTGTTGTGTTGGCAGTATGGTTAGTGATTGCAGCTAGCACAAAAACAATCAGCTAACTACACTGCCTACAAACCAAGCTCCAACTGTGGTGGCCAGTCAAAGGACACCTGACAAGTAAAGGATGAATATAGGGGAAACATTACAATCAGAATATCAAACAAGTCATCACACTACATATTGCTGGTATAATAATAACAACTGCTCATTACCGTCTCAGCAACCATACATGTTATTCTTAGTAGGCTATTGGTTCATTCTAGTAGCAATGCTAAGCAAATGCATTAGCTGTGTGCAAGGCTCTGTTAATATTAATGCATTACAAATATGACATGGCAAATAGGCTATGAATCAATGAATGTACTTGAATGGGGAAATCAGCAACACTTCTTACCTTGGCTGGAAAGAAAACATAAATTTGGTCAAAATGACCAACGTTTTAAGATAATAATTAAATGAATATAAAAAAGAGTGCATTCCATGTCCAGACAGATTCCATTACAGTTCTGTTCAGCACTTCAGTTTCCAACAGAAACTTTTTTGTGTACATTAGCTAGTAGTCATGGACCTACCGACGTCACAATGCCAGGTGGAGTTCCAGTAGTGTCTTTTCGTTTTTTTACAATGAATTAGCTAACGCAACATGGAAATAAATGGGCGTGTTTCTAAGTTTCTTGCGGTCAACCTTTCTTGGCCTCGGATTAGGTCCATTCAATATATTGTGGCATATTAGGCCGCAAATGTTTCATACTCGAATATCTCATTCAGGCTACTCGTCTTTTTCGCCAGAAATGAACAACATTATCAACAACAACAAAACGATTTACCTGAATAGGTTAACTAACAAACATCGCACTATGGCAGTCAAGTACTGACCTTTAAGTTTAAACACAGATTAGTCACTAAAACAACATACTTAATATGTATAGCCTAAAATTTAAAATATTCTCAGACTATTTGAACAGGCTATATTGTCATCGTGTTAATTTGGTATATGTAGCTTTGATTGACCAGCGCTATATTGTCAAGAGCACGAGAGCATGAAAATTTGCTTCACATACCTTTAGGTAGCGTGTCTCTGAACTGTCGTTGGAGTCCCGTGCTTCGGCCCTGTCCATTCCATTACAAGCTGGGAGATTTTATAGGGCGCATCTCAACTGAACTTCAAATTTCAGCGCCTGCGGAAGCGGGAGTCATTAGACAGCGGGAAGGTCGGCGGCGGCAGGAACGAGAGATGTTAGACGGGGTTACCAAGGGTACGAAGAAGGAAGTCTTTTTTTGTTCATTAGTCAGACCGCTGGACAACCGTCAACAAATGCGTTAAAAAAGTCAGGGAAAAAAGATGCACTGCTTTTATAAAAATATAAAAAGCGCAATATTCAACTTCAGAGAGTCACTCCAGTAATCACATTTCCTGCTGAAATGTTACATTTTATGGGGCTTTCATTGCTCTTAAACTAGTTAAAATTATAACTAGGCTAAACGTGTTACCCTTTTTTAAAATGAATGTTTAATGTATCAGTAGCATGACTAAGCATGCTACTGCAGAAAGAAGAAACCTTAAATCTTAATGTGGACTAGCCTATAGTCTATAGGCTATAAGGCTACATTCTGTTACATTTGCTTCTCAGTAAAAATTCCTCTGCTGGAACTGCCACTTTTTCTACAGCTAAAATATTTATTGCGATTTTGACTGCCTATAATGTGAGAAGCCATGTATGACTTGGTCGATGATTGTTGAAGATACATGATAATGATTGTGCAAACCTCTTGCCATTGTTTCATAACATTTGTTTTATGTTTTTTTATTTTTATGATTTGTCTATGGAAGGTCTAACAACAAATTCAGTGCGCTTATATATATATATATATATATATATATATATATATATATATATATATATATATATATCTCAATATTAGCCATGCTAAACTCAAATAAATAAATAAATAAAGTAAATTGTATTGGCTCTGTTTAACATAATGTGTGGCTGCTACGAATTTAGGTCGTTATTATTAATAATAAGACGAAAGGACTAACGTGAGCCAGTTACCTAACGAGTTCACTCCGGAGTGGCTACAGTACATCATTCTTACCTGTCAAATCAATCAAGAAGCCCAAAATCAGATGACCAACCCAACATTCCTGTAGACTGTATTGCCAGGTCTAGTCACTCGGTATTATAAAGATGAATAAACAATAGCACCGCGACATTGCAGAAGACAAAACAAGAAATCTGTACCGCGCTATCTTCCTTGTTGGCGGCGCTTATTTGCCGTTTGTCATTTTTCGTTTGTCTTGGGGCGGATATTACTATGGCTAGCGAGTGGACACATGTGTTGGCCTTGGGGGTTACCAGAGAAACGCGTGTTTGGGGAACGGTCGCTTTGCCATCGCAAAGTCGTGTCTGGACTTGCCCGGCGCGAGCAGCATTGGCAGGCCATAATTTAATCAGCCGCTGTGTTTGTCTGGTCAAACAATTATGTGAGCAAAGAGGCAGCGGGTTACTTAACCCACCGTCTCCCACAATGCCTATAATTCAGTATGTTGCAATCCATTGGCTGGTCATCCAGAAGTCCTAAAGCGGGAGGAATCGGTTTATTAACATTTTGGAATAACATTGATTAAATTGCCCTTTGTCATTAATTTAAGTCAGATTCCATTATGGGCGGCACGGATGGCGCAGTGGGTAGCACTGCTGCCTCACAGCAAGGAGGTCCTGGGTTCGAATCCCCGTCGGCCGGGGCCTCTCTGTGCGGAGTTTGCATGTTCTCCCCGTGTCTGCGTGGGTTTCCTCCGGGTACTCCGGTTTCCTCCCACAGTCCAAAGACATGCACGTTAGGCTGATTGGAGAATCTAAAATTGCCCATAGGTATGAGTGTGTGAGTGAATGGTGTGTGTGCCCTGAGATAGACTGGCGACCTGTCCAGGGTGTATTCCTGCCTTTCGCCCAATGTATGCTGGGATAGGCTCCTGCGACCCTGATCAGGATAAGCGGGTTCAGATAATGGATGGATGGATGGAGATTCCATTATTACTATTTGCTGTGAGCATGCATTGAACTATCCAAATATATGCTATCTGCAAATGTAAAAATTATTCTAACTATTTATTGTGTATATGTGTTAAATACTGTTTATAGAGGATCATTTTAGATTAAGATTTTTAAAATAATTTATAGATCATGTAGATTTCGATCGGATAGCCTACTACTGGAAGGCCACATGCTGAATTGCCAAAATAATATATTAGGCCTTCTGTGTATTGACTGTTCCTCTTCTTGTTTCCAAACATTCCTTACTGTTTCCTGAGTCCCTGGTTGAGAAATGCATGCATTACATTAGATCTCATCCCGAGCGACGTACAGTTGACTAGACTAACCAGGAGACAATCCTCCCCTGGAGCAATGCAGTGTTCAGGGCCTTGCTGAAGGGCTCAACGGCTGTGCGGATCTTATTGTGGCCACTCCGGGGATCGATCCAATGACCTTTACCGCTACGCTACAGGCCGCCCCTACAGGCATGCAGGACTTAGTTCTAGCAACCATATATGGTTTACAGTCCTTCCTCCAATAGAACTTCATTTTTAAATAGGTCCCACTAGAGGGCAGCCAAGACTAGTCAAAATCAAACTGCCATGCCTAAGTGAGGCAAACCAAAAAATAAATAAATAAATGAATTAGCCTTATTTTCTGCAGGTGGCTTCTTGAATATCGAACTCCCATTTAAGGCCTGTTTTTGTTTGTTCTCTGATTTTTACTATTCAAATTCTGGAACAATAGTTCCTCTTTTACCTGTTAATGCCACTGGGACGCCAAATGGTACAAGAGCTTACAACTAGGGGCAAAATTAGGGGCAGATCCCCCACCCGGGCTGTGCTGAAGTGTCCCTGAGTAAGACACCTCACCCCCCAATAGCTCCTGACGAGCTGTTTGGTGCCTTGCATGGCAGCCAATCACCGTTGATGTGTGAGTGCGTGTGTGAATGGTTGAATGAGAAGCATCAATTGTACAGTGTTTTGGTTAAAGGCACTATATAAATGCCAGCCATTTACCATTTACAACCTGATGGAATTGTCTCATGCATTCCAGCTCTCTAGCCCACCCAGATAATATTAGGATTAGTGAACCTGCAAAAGCAGGCAATTCTTTCTTACCAGACTACAATGTAAACCATTCTCTCCGTCTGTTTGAAGTTTAAATGAGTGGTTCATGGTACACCATGCTGAATCTCAGCAGTACGCCATACAAATGAAAACATGGACATAGAACTAGAACACTAGAAGTGCAATTTTATTGGAAAATGCACATCTACATTACAATTAGGAAGTATTCAAAAGCCTAACGGAAGACCTTTACTTTCTTTTTATTGACTGTGAACTTGCAGTATACAGTGAGGTCTGTAAGTATTTAGACAGCAGTACAGTTTCTGTTTGTTATGCTCTGTACTCCAGCACGGTGGATGTGAAATGAAACAATGAACATGACTGTTGGTTTCTCAGCTGTTTCTGATCAGACAGGTGTATTCAAATGGCTTTCTTTAGTACAGATATAAGAAAGCTTTAAGTATCTTGTCTTGATTCTCTCCGTACCTCACTGTAAACCTTTTTACCTGTGTTATTTACTTGTATAGTAGGATGATACCTTTACTAGTTTTGTTTGGCTAGGTAAGCAGTTTATGCTTACATTTGTGTGTTGGGGTATTACCATTTGTAATAAAAAATAAAAAAATAAAAAATAAAATACGATGATCAAATAGGCCCTGGTCCTTATCCTTGTTGTGCAGGTAGCAGTTGAAATTGTACTTCCCTCTAGGGTCTTTCAGGGCACTTATCCCTGGTTATGGGTATGCATTTTGCTCTGGATAAGAGCGTCAGCCAAATGCCGTTAATGTAATGTAAGGTAATGTAATGGTTCTAGGCAAGGACTAAAGTTGTGCCAATGATATCAAGGAAGCCATTATGAGGCTGAGAAATAAGAAAAGCACAGTCAGAGACATAGGCCAAACAATAGCCAGCCCAAAATAAATTATTTGGAAGAAAGAGCACTGGTGAGCCCAGTAATTGCAAAGGGGCTGGTAGGCCAAAAGAGACCTCTACAGTTGATGCCGAAGAATTCTCACCGCAATACAGTAAAAACCCCAAACACCTGAACACAACAGATCAGAAACACTCATCAGCAGGCTGGTGTGGATGTGTCAGTGCCTCCACGAATTGAAATACATTACATTAATGGCATTTGGCAGACGCTCTTATCCAGAGCGACATACAGTTGATTAGACTAAGCAGGAGACAATCCTCCCCTGGAGCAATGCAGGGTTAAGGGCCTTGCTCAAGGGCCCAATGGCTGTGTGGATCTTATTGTGGCTACACCGGGGATCGAACCACCGACCTTGCGGGTCCTAGTCATGTGAATTGCAAAAAATAGCAAAAGCAGGATGCTATACTGACCTTGTACAATATCCATGTTAGCCCACGCTTAGAGAACTGGGTGCAGTTCTGGGTCTGCACTATAAGAAAGACATAGAGATGCTGGAAAAGTTCCAGAGAAGGGCAACCAGATCGATTCCATGTATAAAAGATAAGAGATAAGGGCTTAAGATGCTTAATGTCTTTAAGCTTAGTAAACTGAGACTTAAGGGGGATTTGATTGAGGCTTTTAAATTAATTAAAGGGATTAACCAAGGCGATTTTTCTATGTGAGTTCGGGTAGCAGAATGAGAGGGCACAAATGGAAATTGAGTGGCTAGGGATTGGATTTGGGTGTAGTGCATTCATTTTCAGGGATATTTAGCCCAGGATGATATGTGATGTGCAAACATTTTTTGACTTGATTTGATGGCTTGAAAAGTCCCAGAATAAATGGCTTATGTAAGACTGGGAAACCTGCAAAGTGTAGACATGTGCGACTGATAGGAAATCCTACTGTGCCTGTCATGAAGCAACAATCACCAGCCAGTACAGTCACCGGGACATACAGTACTTTACAGAAAAGTGTCATGTAATTCCTCTCCTCTCCTGAGTGACAATTCCCAGTGTATCCCCTTTCCGAATTAAATCCTCATCTTAAAATGCCATGATTGCCGTTCGTGGCCATGAGGGGTCTGTGCTCACGTTTCAGCCATTGTCTTTTCCCGAGAAAGAGCAGTGTCGGCATATAATGGGAAAGTATAGGATTATAATGTACTGTCGCCAATACAGAGCACAGGAGACATTACTGTATTAAGTTTTGAGCAAATAGGCCTGAACGTGATACCAATGTCATTTTTAGCCATACACACCCATTGTATGTCTATCACTGGATATTCACACAATGTTTAAAACACAATGTTTTATTTTACTTTCCTAATAGCAGGAATGTTAATCTTATGAGATTGCGAGCCAGTCACCCAATACAGTTTACGATTACATTTCATTCAGAACAGGCCTTTTATTTGCAAATGAAGATTGAATTAAGAAGAATCAGTTAGATCTAAATTTGGGATCGTTCCTGCATCCTGTAGGGGAGAGTGAGTTGTTTGTGGGTAAGTTGTAACACTGTTAATTTCTCCAAAACAAGAGGCACTACATCAAAAATCGGATAGCCATTTTGTGTGACTTTGTGTTCTGGGGTCAACTTCCCGTTTACCTGTGGTCAAAATCAAACTAATCTGAGGTGAGGATAGCGCTCTTATTTTTCACCTTTAAAAGAGTATCCTTTGTACTGAGTAGAGGAGATAATAAAGTGTCTTTTGATACTTTAGTCTTTTGGTAAACTGAATTTGAGATTGCCCTAATTGGCACAAATGCACAGTTTAGGGCTAGTTGTCTCATAGCAGCATGCATATCCCTGGACTATACAAGACGGCTGAATCTGACTGCACCAAAGACCAGGCCATTTATGTCCATGAGTTTTCATTCTTTCATTTGGTATGATGTTTATTCCATTGTGATGTATTGTGCCCAAGAAATGTAAATGTCCCCAGACAGTCTACTTGCCAACAAAGTTGAACTCTTCTCCATCCACGGCCGTTTATTTGGCTGTACTAACATTTCACATTTTTAAAACCGAACCAGGTATAGCTATGACTCCAAGTAACCTTACCAATATTTGAGTATCCTCTCTCCAGGCAAAACATCTCATGGGAGACAGATTTCAATCACTAGGCATGTGGAATGTCACGAAATGTGTTATTTAAAATGCGTTACTTTGCCAAAGGGTTTTCAATGTTTTACAGTGCATTTACAGTGCTGGCAGAAGATGGACAGACAGCAGTCTAACAATAGACCAGAAGTATTACATACAACTGGTTTTAACAAAGCCTGCATTTTACTATGGATTATCTGAGTGACATGCTTTGTAGTCCATGATATCAAATTTCCATTATTCATTATGGATCATTCCCAAGAGAAGGCTCTGCCCTTTACAGAAAAATGTATACTCTCCCTTTCGTTTGAGGGATGACACAAAGCATTCTGGGACCCGCGGGCCCAGCGAAACGGATTCATCCACAGAAGTAGGTGTCCAAGTACATGCTTATGTAACAACAATGCACCAGTGGCTCTGCTTGTCCTCAGTCTGTGGATGAAATCTTTTTTGACGGCTTCATTTTTTTCTCTGTGGCTTGTAATCTATACCCCAGCACTTCATAAGAGTGTGCTCATTGTAGTTAGAAAATACAGCTTTCTTAATAAACAAGGCTTGTTGTCTTTCTTTTTTTCCATTTAATATTCTCAAAGCCAATGTTTCCGATTTGCTCACGGGATCTCTCTGTGTACAGTGCTTTGTTGTTTATTCACTTGGGCCTACAGGTGAAGTGTTTGAACAGGTAATGAGGCTTAACTGAGACAACTGCGCTCAATTACCGACATTAGTAAAATTGTTTGAGTAAACATGCAACCAGCACAAGGACTCCAGAAGTAAATCTCTGTGGTAATAAATTGCCACAGGCTAAATATGCAGATTTAAAAAAGTCAATATTTATTGACAGCTCAGTTAATCCTGATTAAAGACAGACTAACATATTACATATCATTGAAAAATGCTGTGCTGGAGAATTAGAGACAGCTGAGATCTAAGGATTCCTGATTGATTGCAAGGACTTATACTTGAATTGATTTGACAGAGAATCCTATCTCTAATGAGATTAGAACAAATGACTAATGCATCAAGCACAGTTGAGTGACAAACAGCGCACAAAACAGATCTCAACCGCAGACTTGGCTTGCAGTTGAATTTTGATGAGGGGATACTGAGGTGTGGTTATTTCTCAATAATTTGTTAAATGGAGAAGTTGTATTGGAAATGTGTTAACTGGGCAGACACACGACAGACTACGACCATGACTAATAATAATAATAAAAATAGTTTTTATTTTGGGTGTTTGAAAGTAATTTACCATTTTGGCCTGATCTCAGGTCTTTCTTTTCATTACATAACTCTTCCCATTATAGCACAATTTGTGGAAAAGTGGCATGTGACACTGGCTATAGAATGGCAGGAGAAACCTAAGCAGGCAGTACGTCTGAAAGTATAGGAGCTGCGTGTGTTTGATGCCAATGGGGGGCCTGCGCTTTATTTCAATTTGAGGGTGGGGTGGTGTTGTGTCTGTGTTCAGCCAAGGGAGAGGTGGGCCGTGAGACACGCGTATCCCCACGTCACCAAAGTAAGGGAGATGTACAGAACCCTGTGGATACTATATAAGCCTGAATCCCTCCACCATCCACCATCACTAACGCTGCTCCACACTCTACAAGGTAGGATTCCAGTCTTTCTCTTTTTCCATTCCTTTCTTTCCTCTAAAAAAAAATAAATGCATACATTCCTTTTAGAGAGCATAAGATAGAAAGCAGGGAAGATGTTCGGTTGGCACACAGACTTTTTTAATGTATCCAAAAGCGTCAGTAGGCGTTTCATTTTCAAAATGTTTTATTTACTTTTTGCTTCCAGAAAAGTTCAGACCTTAATTCCTTAAAATAAATACATATTTCATTTCAAATTACAATTAGGAGCACTGGTTTAAAGGTAAAGCACTGATATTTTTCCAATGAAAGACCTGAAAGTGCCCTTTAAAAAGACTGTGCTTTCTTTGCAGCAGTGATTGTGATCTCCTGTCTCTGTAACAGTGTGACACTGTGCTCTCTGTCTCTGTAACAGTGTGTGACTGTGCTCTGTCTCTGTAACAGTGTGGCTGTGCTCTGTCTCTGTAACAGTGTGGCTGTGCTCTGTCTCTGTAACAGTGTGGCTGTGCTCTGTCTCTGTAACAGTGTGGCTGTGCTCTGTCTCTGTAACAGTGTGGCTGTGCTCTGTCTCTGTAACAGTGTGACTGTGCTCTGTCTCTGTAACAGTGTGACTGTGCTCTGTCTCTGTAACAGGTTGTGACTGTGTTCTCTCACTCTCTGTGACAGGTTGTAACCGTGCTCTTAGTGTCGCAGTGTAAATACAATGCTGTCCTTGGGCCTCGCAGTTGTGGCTATGCTCCTGCAGGAAGGAAGTGCTGTGCTGTACAACTGTTCCTCTGAATATGAAAGGATTCCAGGTCTGTATTATTATTATTATTATTATTATTATTATTATTATTATTATTAGGAAATAATTCATCATGATTAATTACAAAGATACTTGATTATTTTTGCTAAATTGGTCAATCAACCTAGGTAAATTGTTGGTAAATTAAATTACCCTGGCAAACTAAAGGTTATATCCACTGATAAAGAGGAAACGTGGGTCAACAGGAGATTCAATGCGGTGAACGGAGAGTGCTTCTTTTGCGCTGAAAGACGGCCGTGTCTGACCTTCCTCCCGGCTCTCTGCGCGCAGGTAATAAGGACTTGGCGGTGGACTGTGGGACCAGCCTGATAAATCTCGAGGTGAACCTGTGCACGGCGCAGTGGGCGGGAGTCGACCCCTCCGACCTGTCTCTGAACGGCGAGCGTAACAACAGCCTGTGCCGGGGCGTGGTCGACACCAGCGTGGACCCCGCCGTCATCCGCTACCAGCTGCCCGTCAACCACAGCCTGGAGAACCCCTGCCGGCATTCCCTGCAGGTGCGTGGCGCTTCCCGCAGCTTCCACCGGGTGGCGCTGAAGGCGCTTTCCACAAGCGCAAAAAGTTAATGATTTCCCTCCATTCGTGTGCATTAACTTGGCGGCAATTAATAAACTGTAAGCTTTTTTTTACCCAACACAGTTAATGAAAGCTGTAATTAATTTAAGTCATGAATGTCAAAATGCTGTGTATGTATTTTAAGATATAGCGATATGCTCTGGTGCCGTGTTTGGGGACAGACTGTGTTAAACACAATGCTCTTGGGTCGTGTTTGGGGACTGACTGTGTTAAACACAGTGCGGTGTGTGTTTGGGGCCAGTTGTTTTAAACACAGTGCTCTGGTGTCGTGTTTGCGGACAGACTGTTAAACACAGTGAGGTGTGTGTTTGGGGACAGACTGTTAACCACAGTGAGGTGTGTGTTTGCGGACAGACTGTTAAACACAGTGGGGTGTGTGTTTGGGGACAGACTGTTAAACGCAGTGGGGTGTGTGTTTGGGGACAGACTGTTAAACGCAGTGGGGTGTGTGTTTGGGGACAGACTGTTAAACGCAGTGGGGTGTGTGTTTGGGGACAGACTGTTAAACGCAGTGGGGTGTGTGTTTGGGGACAGACTGTTAAACGCAGTGGGGTGTGTGTTTGGGGACAGATTGTGGATGAGACTCCAGGGCCCGGGGTCTTCAGCTCCTTCTCAAACATCCAGTCGGTGGTCATCACAGGCTTCATCGACACGCCTCGCTCTTCCTCTGGCCTGATCAGCTACACCACCGACCTGTACTACCACTTCTCCTGCCGCTACCCTCTGGAGTACCTGCTCAACAACACTCAGATAGTCGCGTGAGTAACACACAGACCCACCTCTGAAGTACCTGCTCAACAACACTCAGATAGTCGCGTGAGTAACACACAGACCCACCTCTGGAGTACCTGCTCAACAACACTCAGATAGTCGCGTGAGTAACACACAGACCCACCTCTGTAAGGCGCTTTTCTTGCACAAATCTGATAAATCAATAAACTCAATAACATCTAAGAAAATGAGTACATAACAGCAAGGAAAATTGAACAAGCAGTTTAACATTTATTTATAAAAAATATGTACTCCGTGAATAAAAGAGCAGAATAATAACGGCGTAATGTGAATGAAATTTGAACAGTGAACAGTTGTAACGGCAGCGTGACGCAATGTAAACACTGTGTGCGGTGTGGCGTGCATTGCTTCCTCTTTCACAGGTCCTCAGTCTCTGTGGCAACCACCGGCAACAATGGCAGCTTCCTCAGCACCCTCAGCATGAGTGTGTACAATGTGAGTGGGTCATATAACACCGTGTTAACAGAGGAAATAAGCCTCTTTTTCTTCTTTCCGCTCTACCCCTTAAATGTCTCTGTACCGATTTTCAGTTGGCTTTACTGGCATGATGAACCTGCTTACATTTTCCAGAAAGTACTGTACTTTGCAATGGTAGGCAATAGTGAAACATAATGAAGAAGAAACGCGAAATATGAGAAAATATACACAGAATTTGCGAAAGAACAGTATCATAACAATCGGCAGGAAGTGGAGGGTTATATTTCAGGGCTGTTGTTAACGGTGCTTTGTGTGTTTGGCAGTAACTGTTCTTCAGCCTGTGGCAGCGTTCTCTAGTATGTCGATGCGTTTGAATGGAATGGGACGAGCTCACTTTGTGAATTGGAGATTTCAAGTCTCCATCTCTCTCTCTCTCTCTCGCTCTCTCTCTATTCTTTTTTCAGGACACCGACTACGGCTATCCGCTGGTGGTGCCGGAGACAGGCCTCACCCTGCGTACAAAGGTCTACGTGGAGGTCAAAGCCACAAACCTGACTGGAAGGTAAGCCTTTCACCATCTCGCTTTTCATTTTACAGTTAATCCTGTTTACAGTTTATTTATCAAGTCAGAATAATGTAGACCTAGATGAGCCATTGTATTAGGCTTTTATACGACCCCTCTTTCTTTCCAGTTTTAACCTGCTGCTGGACCACTGCTTTGCCACCCCTTCACCTTTCAACGTCTCCAGTAATGAAAAGCATAACTTCTTCATTGGGTATGGAAACTAGCTTTTGACAACCAAAAGGAAAAATATTATTTTCAAGTGTATGTCAAAATAAATTGTATGAGGAATTTAAGTATAATGTCAATGGTAGAAAATACTTTATTGCCTATTTAATACATTAACTCAATGCATATTTTTCACAATATACAGCATCTGATAAAGTACACCTGTATACGTGTACATGTTTACATATTTCCCAGTAATTGTATCATCTATTCATTGAGACTTATTCACATAAATGCTTTAGGTCCAAGACGTCTGCCTGTGTAGCTTTTTCAAATGGTCTACTTTTTTTCCCCCCATGCAGGTGTACTGTGGACCAGAAGACAACAGTGGCGAGGAATGGGGTCGCCACGAACGCTCGCTTCCTGTTCGAGGCGTTCCGTTTCCTGGAACATCGGCAGCAGAACAAGTCCAGCCTCTACCTGCACTGCATCGTCCGACTCTGTGAGCCCAGCAAGTGCCAGGAGCTGGTGAATGTGCGTGGAACAACTCACCCATTCATTTTACACGGGTTCATTAACCCTTGTGCTGTCTTAAGGGTACAGAAAATTACCCACCACTAAGTTTAACAGCAGAGAAAACCCCCTCAATGATTTTTATTTAACTTGAAATTTGATGACAACGTTCGTGATGAGTGATGCAAAATAGATTTGGGGTTTAACATTCAATTTAGCTGCTTTATTTTAGGGGTTTACGTCAAGGCAGGTCAGTTTAGTTTCAGTCTTGACTTCACATATGACCCTATGCTCACATACTATATGTCACATAGGTTCTGATCCAGATTCCTCTCTTCCTCACAGGTCTGTAACAGAAGGAGGAGGAGGGACCTGGAGCCATACGGGTACGAGGCCAGTGATTCCACCGTGGTCTCAGCGGGCCCCATCTACACCAGGGACCTGGGTACGTGCTGCCGGCCGCGCCTAGCCCACCCACCTACAGTAGCGCGCATTTCTCCTGCCCCGACCAGTCAGGGATCTGCTGGGAATGCTGGGAACGTTCACATATGAAATGTGTGATATTGTGTTGCAGCGAAATATCAGATAACTGTAGCAGGAATGATGGCAGGTGGAAGAAACATTGAGAGATGTTGAAAGGCAAATGAATGTAAGGGAAAGAATAACCCTAGTCAGGAAAACCAGGGGGTTTCCTTTGGAAGCATGAAAGTTAGGATACTATCCACACACAAGTCACGGAAGTGAGGATACTATCCACACACAAGTCATTACTTTGACTTTTGAGTGCATTTCCACAAAATGCAGCTTTTAAATGTATAGACCTTAAAAATAAATGTATAGACTTTTTGAATTAATAATTGTAGTATAAAGCAACATCACAAGACATTACTATTTGGCACAAATGATTGATTTTATTGCCCTATTTACATTAACAAATCAGAAACCGCAGCTCCCGAGCAGTAAATGAATGTGGTAGAAGTGGGCTACCTGCATACAGAAGGAGGAAGATCACAGAAGACCAAGATAAGTTAGAATCCGACCGTGTCCAGTGTACCCATCTAAACCCTGTTCCTCTCTTTCATTCCTTTGTTCCTCACAGACACTATTGACCTGCCCTCGTCTGCTCCATATGGTACGTAGATTTATTTGAATGAATCCAGTTTGAATTGCACAGTGTGTGGTCAAGTGTGAGTCTGTGGTTGTATGCATAGTATACGCACTCAGTGAGCGCTTTATTAGGCGTTTATTTGACTTATTTTTTTCTACTGCTGCAGCCTATCTACTTAGAGGTTTGACACGTTGTGTGTTCAGAGATGCTCTTCTGCATACCACTGTTGTATTGTGTGGTTATTTACTGTCACCTTCCTGTCAGCTTTGACCAGTCTGGCAATTCTCCTCTGAGCTCTTTTGTTAACAACGCGTTTCTGCCTGCAGAACTGCTTCTCACTGGATGTGTTTTGTTTTTCCGCACCATTCTGAGTAATGGTAAATGGCAGGCATTTATATAGCGCTGTACAATTGATGCTTCTCCATTCACCCATTCATACACACACTCACACATCGACGGCGATTGGCTGCCATGCAAGGCCCCGACCAGCTCATCAGGAGCATTTGGGGGTTTAGGTGTCTTGCTCAGGGACACTTCGACACAGCCCGGGCGGGGGATCGAACCGGCAACCCTCCGACTGCCAGACGACTGCTCTTACTGCCTGAGCCATGTGGCCCCATGAGTACACTCTAGAGACTATTGTCCGTGAAAATCCGAGGAGATCAGCAGTTACAGAAATACTCAAACCAACCCGCCTGGCACCATCAATCATGCCACGGTCAAAATCACCGAGATCACATTTTTTCCCCATTCTTATGGTTGATGTGACCATTAATTGATGCTCTTGACCCATATATGTACGATTCTATGCATTGCACTGCTGCCACACGGTTGGCTGATTAGATAATTGCCCGAATAAGTAGGCGCTCACGTGTTCTGAGTCAGCGTATACCGTGAGGGCGTGTGATCGTGTGCCTGTTTTTCGAGTGTGGGCATGTCTGCGGATGCGCGCTTGCACTATACAAAAGCTAGCTGAGTGCAGCGCTGTACGTGTTGTTTCACTTCTGACCTGTAGGTGGTGCTAAAGAGTCGACAGGAGACCAGTCCGGCACCATAGCGCTGGCGGTGGGGCTGACCGTGGCCTCTGCCGGCACCGCTGTGATAGGCGCAGGGGGGTGGTTGGTGGCCAAGAAGCTCCACTGGGGAGGCACCCTGCTACGCGCCTTCAACTGAGTCCTCCCGACGCAGCGCAAATTGGGAGGCTTCGGCTGACCATTGGCAAAAATGTTAAAAATACCCTTTAAAGACTTGTATATATTACACCTGAAGTAATTGGTTAATTTCTTTTACAAGTTGTGTACATTGGTACTTTTAAATCCTACTACCTCTTTTGCATCTCTGGTGCTAACATCGACTATATTGTAGGTTGCAATAAAAGTTGGATACAGCTTGGGGTACCTTCCTTAGCTAGCATTATGTAGCTTTTCACCATGCGCCGTTTAGCCATATATACTGTATGTATATATAACGGACTAGCGGGCAAGTTGGGGGTGTGATTTCCTGTTGATTTCCACCCATGGCACCAAATTTGGTACCTCACAGGGTTCTCCTATTCTGCCTTAAAGATAAGCAGTATGACTCAGAATCCCATAGTGCCTGCCCTGCTGAAAAGAACAGCTCAAGCTAGGTTTTGAAACAGTTGGTAGCTGGTTGACCAGTTAGACCAGCTCTATACTCAAGCTATGTTTTGAAAAAGCTGGTCACTGGTATTTGAAGCTGGTCATAGCTGGATTTTACACCAGGGTGAAGGAAAATCCATGTTATGAGGATACCTATAGCTTAGGGGCTAATGTGTTTGACAGGAACCTCGGTTGCTGGTTCATGCCCTAGCGTTGCCATAGTAAGATCTGTGCAGCTGTTGGACACTTGAGCAAGGCCCTTAGCCCCACATGGTTCCATGGGGATTGCCGCCTGCTTAGTCTAATCAACTGTACTGTAAGTCGCTTTTGATAAAAGCATCAGCTAAATAACTGTAATTTAATGACAAGTTTGAGATTATTTTAATTGCTTCCAAATATAAGCTAACTACAATGTCAATGTTGAACAATACCCCACACTGTGAAGGCCAGGTAAATGTTTTTACTGTTTCCAGTTTCAGTTTCATTCTTGTTTATTGCTGTTTATTGTTAATGAAGCTTTTGCCTCTGCTTGGTTTCAGTACTCACTCTTTATCAGTGTCCTTTTCTACTCGAGTCTTTGCCAGATTCTTTATGAGAACCCTGCAGCCTGTATTTTAACAAACACTGATAAATGCCAGAACATTACCCTTGCTCTTCTTGCCAATCAAATTGAATTGAATTGATTCTCGCCCATCAATGTATTTTAAATACAATCATCTTTTTTAAAAGGCCATTTATTCTCCACATATACAGTATTTTTCCTTATGCTTTTTAACTCAAATTTTCTTTGTTTCTTTGTTTCTTTGTTTGTTACTGTGTTTCTTTGCTTTTTTGTTTGCTTTTATTTCTAAATTATTGCTATTATGTTCTACTATTTACTGGCATGTATCCCCCCTGTGATATGTCAAAGTGCTATGTTATTCAGCACTGTGAGTCAAAAAATCTATTATCCTTATAATGATTACAATGTTGTGGCCTCAATAAAATGACAGCCAATGACCAGAAGGCAACTCTGATTTGTGGTAAGCCATTGGAAGAGAGAGTTACCAACATTTCATAAAATATTATCAGATTCCTGAGCATAAAACATCTGATTAATGGTGGAAGTGCGGTATACTGTAATTTTGGTGTTTTGAAGGGATGGGATGCACACACGCACACACAATAAACGTTGATTACTTGAAGGTGATGTTAAAATTTTAGACACTTTCCTCAAAAATGTCTTTGATGTAGATATAAGTAGCTGAGACAATTATAACACACCTCAAAATGTACTATTGTCTGTTATTTGTTTACAGAGTATACACTTAGGTATGTTGGCTGTTTTGTTAACTCTATTGCCAATAGTAAAATCCTATCATACTGTATATCCAGTCTTTTTATACAGAATCCCAATAGGAGTGATTTATTTTAAATAAACACTCTCTTAGAATGGTCTGGTTGAAATAAGGAGGTCAAAATCTTACAGTCCAACACAAAACAAGAAGCTGTTCTGTGACTTGCCTGGTTAAACCTTGTGTAGTCTTAACATTCTGTATACTGCCCTTGTCCTAAGGGTAAAAAATGACCCGCCTGAAGAATGCATGAAGAAACAACCTGTCACTCATAAAATTTCAAGTTGAAAAAATATTATTTAGGGGGTTTTCTCTGCTGTTAAGCATAGTGGCAGTTCATCTTTGACCCTTAAGACAACACAAGGGTTACAACTCTCTTCCATGTGTGGATGTACGCCATGGTATGGCACAAAAGGCCAGAGCAACACTTAACTGTTTTCTATACTATCTCATTGACTTGCTGAATGTGGTTAATAAGCATCCTAGAATATGTTGAGTGTTTTATCATTGATTTTACTGTGTAAGCAAGGAAAGAACAAACACAGATGGCTCTGAAAAGGGCTCAAACAGCATCGCTTTAATACACAAGGAGAGACACACGTCCGGTGGACAAACAACTTGTTTCAGGGACAAAAACAAAACAAAAAACAAAAAAACACAGAGGCTTAATAGAAGGGTGGCAAAATAAATTCTCCCTTCCCCAAAACACAAAGGGACACCCTGGGATTTGCATTGTTATCCTGCTCCTGACGCCTTCAGTCCAATCACTATGCTGAGGATGATGACGCCGAGCACGAGTGCCACGATGTTGACGATCTTGGCGGTCCGCGAGTCAGATTCAGCTGCTGTGAGGTCCCCTCTGGCGACTGCGTTGTTCACCTGCAAAACGCACACTCTCAGTCGGCGGCACGCTCTCAGTCAGAGCCCTGTCCTTTAGCAGAGGGTCCGGAACAGAGAATGGGCACGCAAACAGCTTCTCACCACACGCAAAGCGCACGACAAACCTACAGCATCAAAGGCTCAGATGCAGACCGCTGAGCATTTTCAAAGCAGAACACAGATTCAGCTGAGAAAGGTATATAATCGCAAATATTAGTGAAAATAGACTTTGTTTTAAAATAGTCAGAAATTGCATTTCCCTGGTGTGTAAAGGGATAAACTATTTCAAGCATACATTTTAATACAGGTCTGACTTTACATACTTCTGACCAACACGACATTTTCAAATACTGGCAGGCTTTTGAACACAACTGTAAAGTCAAATATTAATTTAATTCAATAATTTAATTAGCCAATGGTTTACTCACTCTGGAGGAAAAAACAATTGCAACCACTCCAAGAGGAAGACAGCAGCACACAGTGTTGAAAATTGACCAGGCCAGAAAAGATGGGGGCACAGACCGTGTTTGGTCCATCGTTATTTTCTCCAAATGAAAGGCAAAGCAAAGAACTCAGGACATTGTGAAGAGGTGGGGGATTAGGGTGCTTTTATTGTGATGTGGGTGTGGGTGTGTGTGTTTATTGGGGGCGGTCTATTAACGAAAAGAAAAGGGTTGTGCAGAGAGTTGCAAAACTTCCAGAGGCCATTTGCTATATTTTAAGTTTTTTTGGAGACATGAACTGATTCTAAAATGAATGTTTTGTGAACTCATAACGCTTGTTAGTTTTGCATTCACAAATTCTATTATTTAAGCATGTACAAGTTTTTTTTTTTCTTTGCACACACAGAATCCAAAACAGAATCCATTTTATTTCACCCAGTCTCGGGCTCATTCCCTGAGGCAAAGAGTTGATCCTTTATTTTTTCATTTATTACCTTATATTTTGTTCGTTTCTTTCACTTAGACTTAACACTTGCTTGGGTGTTACATACATGGTGCAACTATCTAATCGTTATGTGGTGTAATCGTGATGGCAAAATCAATGCAATGCTTGTGAAATCTTTAAATCCTTTATGAACTGACCAGAGAGCAGGTCCTTAAACAAACATCCCTGCTCAATTCAATCATAACATGCATGCCCATTTTTTTGGAAATTATGAAGGAACCTTGTTGGTGCAGAAACTCGATATTTTGCAATTCTCTTTTGAAACATTTCAAGAAACTGCAACAAAGCACTTCCTTAATATTTAACATTCGGTACAACAATAGACATATTACTGAAGCACAGACTGATGAGCCAGTGATGTTCCTTTGCTTTCTGGCGTCAAGACCAATTAATTACATTACATTACATTATTGGCATTTGGCAGACACTTTTATCCAGAGCGACATACAGTTGATTAGACTAAGCAGGAGACAATCCTCCCCTGGAGCAACGCAGGGTTAAGGGCCCTGCTCAAGGACCCAACGGCTGTGCGGATCTTATTGTGGCTACACTGGGATTAGAACCACCGACCTTGCGGGTCCCAGTCATTTACCTTAACCACTACGCTACAGCGGGCGAAATGATTTTTTGTTTTTATAAATTTGGCACCCAAAGCTGGACATAAGCATGTCCAGTTCCCACCCTAATTTTGAATGTCTGACTATTCAGCTCATCTGCAGTTCTTCCCTGAAACAAGTGGTGGTACTGCAGGTGGGAAGTCATAAGTCATGACATTTTTCCACCCACTAATGAATTCTATCACCTTGCAGAATTGACAAATCCAGGCAATTGAATACAGAATACTGAGAACAGTATTTTCTGAACATGGATTTTGCAGCTCTGGATTTTTTTGTATTAGCTATTGTATCGTTGTACTCAGGGTATTCTTGCTGCCAACTGTTGTATGCTAGTTTAGAAGTTGATATATTCTTCAAGGGTTCCGATTGTATCTGTATGGTCACACTAGGACTCGGAACTGTACTGTCCTCTCAGGTCCACTTTTGCACTTGTACTTGTGTTTGATCTGCACTTCGTTGTACGTCGCTCTGGATAAGAGCGTCTGCTAAATGCCCTGTAATGTAATGTAATGGAATGGAATGGATGCTGCCTGCCAGTCATTAAGATAACTGAAGATGAGTGAGGTCTGGTTGTTTCTCTCTGAAGCTGGGACTGATGCATGTAGTTGCTTTACAGTATGAGAAAAGCCACAGCACCTATTTTCATCCATTTTGATCCACGAAATTTGAAAGAAAAGGATTTAGTCCAATGGGACAATGAAAAATAAATGCCTGTCATCCTCCCACTGGATATGGTTCAGCGAAATATCATTTGACACATGACACAACAGACAATGAACTATCTCATCTTGCTGACACAATCAGGTAGGCTGTCACCCACATAATCAAGGCACAACCTTTGCCGGCCCGTGTTATCTGTAAAGGCATAGGGCGGCCTGTGGCGTAGTGGTTAAGGTGCATGACTGGGACCTCCACGGTTGGCGGTTAGATCCCCGGTGTAGCCACAGAACGATCCACACAGCCGTTGTTGAAAATATGCATGTGAGCTTCTGTGAAGCTGACCATATACATGCATGCAATATGTGTGTACAAACTATAAAGGAAATACTGGATGTCCTTGCATTAGGTGTATGCCTGTGTTAGGTATGCTTTTTCTTTGAAATACATTTTCCCCAAGGGATACTGAGTGCAGGAACAGATAAATGTTCATATAATTGGAACAACATAAAAAAAAAAAGTTGCTTAAAAAAAGTTGCAGGAAAGATGCTTAAACTTAAATTATTTTTTGAACATTATCCCAAGAAAGATGGACAATAGGAATAGCCATAAAGAAATGTCAAATTTAGTTTGCACAGTCATAAGCAATAAGTCAACTGAGAGCTGTTGACCTGGATAAGGATGGAAGAATAAAACAATGCAACATTAAACTGTTCCCGGCTGTTGATGAAATGCAAATGACTTAATTTAAAAGAAGAAAATCATATTTCAAAAACAGCAGGGCAGATTATGTTCCCTTCCTTAAAGATAAGGAACTGGGGCTGGGGTGTGGTGAAGATGAGGAACTGGGGATGGGGCAGGGGGGAGGGCTGGAGTGTGGTAAGAACGGTTAAAATGGGGAACTGGGGAGCAGGAGGAAAGACAGGCCCCTGGGAAACCTACACTTCACAAATGGACAGAAGAAACTAGACAGGCTGAACAAGATAGAGGGACCACTTGAAAAAGCTGAAAAAATTCAATAAGTTCGTTTTTTTTTTTCTAATGTTCTCTGAATTTGAAACACATCCTTACATTCTAAAATAAAGATAAAAAATAAATAAATAAAAAAGAAACCTGAAAGCAATGTGTACCATTTTGAGATAACAGTATCCAGTGCCTTCACTGAAGGTCACCGGAAGCAAGCTTCCTCCCTCTGTCATAATGTAAAACCTGAATTGTTAAACTGATAAAAATCCATGCATGGCTTAGGTGTGAAGTACGGTACGTGACTGTGCCATTTATTTTGTCATGATGAAGAATATTATTTCTCCACTGATCAAGGGTGGCTCAAATCTTTTGAGAAGCACTTAGAGTTCCCTTATGACACAGCCCACAACCCAACCCCAGGGAAGGGTAGGAATTTTCTATGTACTTTAATGTGAGCGTCTTAGAATAGCATTTCACAATACTTCTTCATATTATGGAAAGAAAATACATAAGCAAACAAATGCAGTACTCATACTTAGAAGGACTACACAATTATGCACAAGTAGATTACATAAATAAGAGAATGCATGTTGTAACACTTTTGATTTCTATTATCTCTCTACATATGTTCCCGGCTGTTGATGAAATGCAAATGACTTAATTTAAAAGAAGAAAATCATATTTCAAAAACAGCAGGGCAGATTATGTTCCCTTCCTTAAAGATAAGGAACTGGGGCTGGGGTGTGGTGAAGATGAGGAACTGGGGATGGGGCAGGGGGGAGGGCTGGAGTGTGGTAAGAACGGTTAAAATGGGGAACCGGGGAGCAGGAGGAAAGAGGAGGGGAGGTTCATTGGGAGTAGAGGGATGTTCACCTCGATTCTTCCTCCCTGCGTCCTCTCCGACAAACAGGTAGTCCTCCGCTAGCGGAAAGGCCGGCTGGTGGCGCCGGAGCCGGTCGAAGGCCCCTTTCGGGAGCCCCGTTAGACACCGCGGCCCTCTGGTTGCAGCCAGCGCCGGCTTGAGTCCGGGAGCCGCTGAGCGTAGGGGAAGGGTCCGCCGACTGCTTTAACGGAAAGTTCCCGCGGCCGCTTCCAGTCCCACCCCTTCCCAGATGGCAGCCTGTGCGGTAGCGTAGTGGTTAAGGTGCATGACTGGGACACGCAAGGTCATTGGTTCAAATCCTGGTGTAGCCACAATAAGGTCCATACAGCCGTTGGGCCCTCGAGTAAGGCCCTTAACCCTGCATTGCTCCAGGGGAGGATTGTCTCCTGCTAATCAACTGTACGTCGCTCTGGATAAGAGCGTCTGCCGAATGCCAATAATGTAATGTAAAAGGTCCTTGATGGCCAGGAACTGCTGGTTTTCCACCCTCCCTACACCAGGGAGTCCAGTATAAAGACAGTTTGGCCAATCAATGGCATTGCAGGTGCTTCTTAACTTAACTGCTCACTTGCTCTCAAAACATTCCTTGATCTTTTTATTCTTTGAGGGTAAATCTTTCACCCCAGATAATTGCTCCACCGTGCCATTTAAAAAAAAAAAGAGAGAGCGAGGTAGGCAAGCACACTCTGCAGAGGAGAGATAAACAGAATTGTAAAGGTAGAGCTTAGCTGACTCGAATGATGATGAAGGATCAATTTCAAGTCAGAACTCTGGGGTGGTAAAAGCTTTTCAGCGTGAGATATTGTGAGAGTTGCTGATTTATTGTATAAGTGGAGACCTACCATCCATCCAAAGGCATCATTTTCCTCCAGGAGTTTTTCTTTTAGAACATTGAGATGGTGCTTTTTTAAACCTTTATTTGGTTCAGGGTAGTTTGAGTCATTAACAGTAACGCCCTGTTAATGGCCCCCAAGTAGCCTAACCTGCATGTCTATTTGTGGGAGGAAGCCACTGAACCCAGAGGAAACCTGCACAGCAAGGGAGACCATTCAACTCCACACAGAAACTTCTGTGGACACCTACCTTGTGTTTTGTAGCAAACACAATTTGGAGTATTCATTTCAACTCGAAATGAGAAAGTTGTACATTTCTATGTAAATTACATCTGTATATGTCAAGAGTGTCAAGTACCAGTATACAGATTTTCAAGCAATTTCTATCTAATTGAATAAATGGTGATGCTTTACAAGCTTATTACAGGGGGCTGTTCAACTGCGTTCCTGGAGATCTAACTGTCACACCTCGCTCAACAGTTAAGGTCCCATTGAGCTGCTAATACATAGCTCATAGCGGCTCAATACATCAGATGTGCCAAATTAGGATTGAAATTAGAACCTTCAGGGTGGTCTCTAGGAACAGGATTGGGCAGCCCTGTCTTAACAGTTTAAAAGTTTGCTTAGATGAAAAATAGAGATGGTAAACTATGAAACATTTCCAAACTCTGCACATAATGTCATATGAAAAAGCTAAATTCTTATGTTTTGAGGGATATGTGAATGTATGAGGTAACTGGGATTCAGATTCAGTTCAGGCATAATACAAAATATATGCAATAAATGGATGTTATGAGGCTTTCAAAATAAAATGCTGAGGTCTCATTATGATAGGATCAATGAAAAACAAACAAACAAACCAACAAACAAACAAACACAGAAAACTGTCATACAAAAAGGTTCAACATGTTCACTTCTTCACCAAGAGGGGGCACTGTTGTATCTGTATGAAGCAGTTGAAAATGCAGTCGCTGTTCCTTTGACTCCATTCCTCCTAGACACATGGCAAGCATTACATGCAATCATGTAAAATCATAAATTAACAGCCTATAAAGACTTTTAAAAATAATGAATAAATAAAATCGAATAAGTGCAATAGCTGAATTTAATGCCTTTTGACAGTAGTCAATGTTGGTGGTTCGGATCCCCAGTGTAGCCACAATAAGATCCGCACAGGCGTTGGGCCCTTGAGCAAGGACCTTAACCCTGCATTGCTCCAAGGGTGGATTGTCTCCTACTTAATCTAATCAACTGTACGTCACTCTGGATAAGGGCATCAGCAAAAAAAAGAAAAGAAAAAAGAGGAGAAATATGTATCACCCTCCTCCACATTTAGCGATGCAAAACTAATTTGCCATTGAAATTTGTCATAAGCTTGGCGAAACAGAAATAGAAATTGAACTGACTGGGCTGTCATTTTTATTTGTAGTGAGAGGTAAAAACTAAAGAAGTTTGAGAATCATATTATTGTGCTAATCCATTTGCATCCTGAGAAGTCTGGTTTTACAAGTTTAGTGTTCCGTGCTCCCATGAAACATTGTGAAGCTCTCAAGACCCAACGATGGTTTTCTTCACCTGATTTTTCTTTTTTTTTTTTCATTCTTTTGGTTAGCAAGTTTGTTGTTTATAATTTTTCTTAGATTGATCTATATTTATATTTGACACATTAGTTGCATCTGTCTACTCACTGCTCACCCTCAGTTCAAGATGGTTGAGGAAGGCGTGTGCTTCCATCTGTCAGTCACCACTTCTTCTCACTCCGCAGGCCACCAGATACGATTCTGAATAATTGGCACTTTTTCAGAAGAGTAGATGTTTTGCATACGGTGTCCTGGTGAAATTCCCAAAAACCGGCTCTTAACATTCTGCCACCTAATCATACTCTTCATCTAACTGGCAGCACTAAAAAAAACCCTGAATTCTCTACCTCTGTTGATTCCCCAGGTCACCACTGCAGAACGTTGCTCTACTTGTTTAGATAAAAGTGAAAAAGTTTCTGCAAGGCACAGAGCTGGAACCGCCATTGAGTTGAGCTCAGACTTTGTGGTCTTGGAGTAGGCTTGGACAGGCCCCTGGGAAACCTACACTTCACAAATGGACAGAAGAAACTAGACAGGCTGAACAAGATAGAGGGACCACTTGAAAAAGCTGAAAAAATTCAATAAGTTTTTTTTTTTTTTCTAATGTTCTCTGAATTTGAAACACATCCTTACATTCTAAAATAAAGATAAAAAATAAATAAATAAAAAAGAAACCTGAAAGCAATGTGTATCATTTTGAGATAACAGTATCCAGTGCCTTCACTGAAGGTCACCGGAAGCAAGCTTCCTCCCTCTGTCATAATGTAAAACCTGAATTGTTAAACTGATAAAAATCCATGCATGGCTTAGGTGTGAAGTACGGTATGTGACTGTGCCATTTATTTTGTCATGATGAAGAATATTATTTCTCCACTGATCAAGGGTGGCTCAAATCTTTTGAGAAGCACTTAGAGTTCCCTTATGACACAGCCCACAACCCAACCCCAGGGAAGGGTAGGAATTTTCTATGTACTTTAATGTGAGCGTCTTAGAATAGCATTTCACAATACTTCTTCATATTATGGAAAGAAAATATATAAGCAAACAAATGCAGTACTCATACTTAGAAGGACTACACAATTATGCACAAGTAGATTACATAAATAAGAGAATGCATGTTGTAACACTTTTGATTTCTATTATCTCTCTACATATGCCATGCACTAAAAAGGAAAACGGTTAGTAAAAAACTGAGCAAAAAAGTGAACCTAAAACTGTCCTTTCTAAACCACATGCACATACTAAAGATCTATACAAATGATTCACCCTCAGTGAAGCTGACGTTCTTGCTTTTGGTTTTGTCATGTTCTAAAACTCCTTCTCTTCCCTGCTTGGACAGATCAGTGTCCTGATATGAATTCTGGACCCCCCAATTTTCTCTCGAATTCCCCTGCAATAGTTTTTTTTTTTTTAAGACCCCCGATTGTGTCAACGTACACAGAAAACTCCACACCCAGTGCTTAGGGCAGGGAGGTACTCTCAGGGCAGGGAGGTACATGTGGGGCAGGGAGGTACATCCAGGGGAGGGAGGTACACTCAGGGCAGGGAGGTACATGTGGGGCAGGGAGGTACATCCACGGGAGGGAGGTACACTCAGGGTTTGGCTCTGTGGAAAGGGAAGGCCAGGGGGAGGGGGATCTGACAGAGCTGCCTCTAGTCTCAGAAAGCCCTGAGAGCCTTTTCCGTCGTCAGCAGTCTTACGTGCCCACGTTTGTGCTGTCATAGTGCAGCATCGCGCCATTCTGCGCAAATCCAGCCACACAGCCATCTGTGACCATTGTGCGCTAAATGGGAGAGGCTCTTGGTTCAGATAATTATATGATGTTTAATTGTAGGATAATTATAGGTGTGATTAGGGATGCAACTGGCCAAATGTGGTAGTAGATGGCTCTGTGTGGCGCAGGGCTGCGCTGGTTTGACATTGTGCAGTGAAGCCTGGATGAATCAGGATTTTCAGTTTTCAAGACGTATTATTTTCTGCCAGGGGCATGACAGTGCCAGACTTCACCTTGGCTGCGCACATTCGTACAGACAGTAGCTACATTGCTCTGGAAAAAGAAAAATCCACTTTGTGCTTCTTCGGCTGTACTTCCTAAAGAATAATTTTAAAAAATCATTAAAATAAAATCAATGAAACTGCTCTTATCCGCAACTTTAACACAGTTTTTCCTAAAGCAATTCAGGTTAATGACCTTGATCAAGGGTACAACTGCACCTGGGAATCAAAACAGCACCCTGTGGGTTTTCAAGTCCATGACAATTATACCACTCCGCCCCCTGTTCTGTACGCAAGCAGGCCTCACTCAGCCTTTGAGGCGGAGAGACTTAAAGGTACAACAGGTAATTTCGGACTTCTAACAGTCAAGAGAGGAATAGCAGCAACAAACACATTCAAACCACAAGACTGTTTATCCCTCCCCCTTCTCTGTAAACGCACTGACGTTGAAATGCCATTGGCTGTGGCAATTAGAATCAATTTTCAACCAGTGAGCTTGAATTATTGTACAGCTATACAATGTTTTGGTACAGAGTGTCGGGCCGTCAACTGCATATTTTGAAACCCAAATTTAAGAACTATAAACACAGGCAGAGGGTGAGTCAACATGTCAGAGAGCCTTTTTCGATGACAGGAAGGGATGTTTTAACACAAACATCTTATCTATTGCACCTTTAAGTAGTGATTCAACAACCAGATCAAGGGATCAAATTTGCACCAGCCTAAAGTTAAGGCTGGTTGTTAACAGCCTACTTTTTCCAATTAATACCCCATAATCTTTAATGATGACAGAGGACCTGGACCTTGGTTTAAGGTCTCCCCTGAAAGACAGCACCTCTGACAGCACCTAAACTAGGGCACCGGGTCTCCACTCTCTGTAGGCTTTATGAACTCGTGCCCCGATGCTGCGATATTTGCTGCTTGCACTGTCACGCGATGCTAGCTGTGAAAAATATTAATATTTAATATTAATAAACTTTTGTTATTCTGCCTAATGACATTGACGGGCCAAATTACCCACTCATCACCACCACTATCACTGTCTCGTGAATCAGAAATAGCAATAATAATAATAATAATGTACAAAAAGAGCAATTTATTTCCATGTTCTATTCACATGAACACAGTCTGCCCTTGATTGAGCGGCATTCTGTTTTGGTTCAGTGCACATCATTATTTCTATAAAGGAAACAATAACATTACATTCTGTTCCCCTAAACTCCATTTCACTTCATTGGTGCACTCACTGTGTCTCTGCTGGCCTAGGCTACGGACAATGCCAAGCGCATTGATGTGTGGGTGTTCATGGGAAAAACCTGGTGGCCACTCAAGTGTTTATCTTGGGCAGTTCATCTCTGGCTGTCTGGTGCAGTTCATTCATTTCACTTATTTTCACCTGTCGCCTTGGTTAAAATAAATAATTATGTGCTGCACGTCGCTCTGGATAAGAGCATCTGCCAAATGGCATTATTGTAATGTAATGTAATTATAAAGCCATGTTTTGGCTACCTCAGGGAAGTTACTGTTTTTTTTACTGTTAACTGATAATTCAAGGAAGTAACATAAAACATGTCACACACTGCTTCAGCATCATGCAACTAAAGAAAATGTTTTTTTGTTCTTGTAAAGCATTACAAACACGCATAGCATTCTTTGCAAGAAAAGTTATTTTCTAAATAAAGTTAAGTGGGTGGTTTTCCTTTTGATTTGCCTTTTCATTATGCTTAATTGGCTGACTCAGAACCACTCTGTGGATCTGAGGCAGTGTTTCTGTTAAGCCATCATTTTGGATTTATTCTCACAGTATGCCATCAATTCTTACCACGGCATAGCACTTCTTATCATTGTGGTGATGTTTCTGCAGTGAGAGGTTTTCTTTTAATGAATTTCCTTCAAGAAGGTCAGACCTGAAGCTTAAAGTGACCCCTCCCTCTCCAGATTCTGAGAACCATTTTGTACCCCTAACAATGTTGATTACACACCTCACACATTATTACTAATCCTCCAAACTGAGGTCAAAATGAGTTCTCTGGTTTCTGAATACACCAGGCAGATAATGATTTTCATGCTCCTTTCAACCAAGAGAGGCAATTCATATTACAAAAAATGATCCCATTTGGACAAAACACCTTTTACTACTGTATGTATTTATTTGTTTATTTACATATTTTAATGAATGACCCCTTATATCTTATTTCAAACATTTAGAGGTTTGTACAGTGCAAAGGATATAATCAAATGTTAATTCTGCTAAAACATGTTAATAGCAAAGGGTTGAGCCCCAAGCCTAAATATGACGCAAGCAATGCACACGGTTTAAAGGATTTTGTTTTCCCCAAGGATGAGTGTGGAGGTGTATTTTAAAAACTGACAACAAAACAAAACATTTAAACCATTCATTTGTTTGCTGTGTATTGTTGTATTGTATTGTACCATGAGTACCATGAGTGATTAGTGATGGCACAAACACTAATCGCAAAACAAATATAGAAAGGCACACGTCCTGCAATGCAGACATGCACAAACACACACACACACACACAAACACAGAAACACACACACACACACACTCTCACACACACACACACACACACACACACACACACACACACACACACACAGAAACACACACACACACACACTCACACACACACACAGAAACACACACACACACACACACAGAAACACATAGAAACACATAGAGACACAAACACACACACACACACACACACACAGAAACACACAGAGACACAAACACACACACACACACAGAAACACACAGAGACACAAACACACACACACACACACACACAGAAACACACAGAGACACACACACACACACACTCACACACACAAAATACTGGCAGAATTTTGACAGAATGTACTGTAAGTGGAATGACAAGCTCACAGTATTACTATTAATTCATGCACAAGAGAGTTGAATAACTGCCCACGGCTCAGAGAGACATACAAAAGTCTTCTGTAAAAAAACCCAACAAAACCAAAAGCAAAAAAGACATCAACAACGATGGCGAATAACAGCGGCTGAAGACAGCAGGTCTGAAATGGCTTCAGTTACCGTTGCTTCCTGAGAGGTGGCACAGCAGTTCCTGCATAAGCTTAGTCTTACCACTTGAGGAAGCAAAGTCACTAGCTTAAATCGTAAACTGTGTCTATTAAGGTTTTATTTCCTTCTTATTCCCTTCTTGTCCTTCATTAAAAAGTTTTATCCCCCAATAAGCATGAATGATGGGTTGTGTGGGCTCAGCACTAGCCTGTTCGTCCTCCTGCCGAGCAGCCTCTGCACTGGGCTGAAGTGGACTGATTAAGCCACGGATCATTCTGATGGATGTCAGTCCATGCAGTTTTCTAGATATGGGGTAGTATAAATATGCAACTGGAAGTAAAAATTGATTTCTCTGAAAAAAAAAAAAAAAAAAAAAACGGCGACCCTCCCAAAATGAGCCAATGGGTGAGTGTTTGTTCGGATGTACACAGCGTGCATATATTTGTAATCAATAAGCCCTTCTAAGGCTCATTGACTGTAACTATATGCAAGAAAACCAAGGTATTCTGGAGTAGGAGGCAGAGGGAGATAGATATAGAGAGCCGGAAGGAGAGAGTGATGCAGTTATTCAAATATGCTTGCATTGGCCTTAGGACTGAAAAGGGCCCTCAGCTCAGTGCCAATCTTTATTCTCCACGTCTGTCAATGTTCTCTGGTGCGGAGCTCAAAAGAGCGAGTGCTTCAGGGCTGCGAGGGAGAAATTAAACAGAGAAATCAACCACCCACAGTGCTGTCTGCCCCCTGTTAAGAACAAGCAGCCTCTCGTTTGAGTCTCCCTGTCTGTGGTGTCAGATCAGCCAACAACTTTCAACAAGAGTCTGAGTTCTCTGCATCTTTACACTAAACAGGTGGAGAGAAAATAAGGAAGAAGAAAACAGACACTAGATGAATACCTGGTTGGTCTTTCATTTTCTCTGCCCTCTCTTGACCTTGTGTGCTATTGCCATGGAGATAGTATGAGCTACTGTATAGAAATGGCTGAGAAATGCCCGGCTTTTATATCTGCCCCTTGTGCACAGCATTTCTCTGAAAATACTGTAATTGCTGAGAACCATCAATGGAAGTTGCCAATGAAGTTAAGTACGGAAATGGTTACATTCAGTAAAATTATTGCCATTTGGCAGACACAACAAAGTGCAATGTGCATACCCGTTACCAGGAACAAGTGTGCTGAAAGACCCTAGAAATGGTTTCTTGGGGATAGATCAAAAAAATGTACAATAAACATGTGCTGATTTAAAAGTGTCACCTCACATTTAAGAGCAATACTGAGCATACCCCAAATAGTTTAGCCCACAGCAAAGAAATATACGGAACCATACGTCAAACAATGCCGTAGGTTGTTGGCTCAGACCCGGGTGTAGCCACAATATGATCCGCGCAGCTGTTGGTCACTAGAGCAAGGTTCTCAACCCTGCAGGCCTCCAGGGGGGATTGTCCCCTGCTTAGTCGAATCAACTGTAACTGTAAAAAGCCTCAGTTAAATGTATAAAATTTTATGTTCGGAATCAACTAAAAGAAGACTCCGGACCTTATTATTATTTCTATTTTGACTTCAGAAATATGTTCAGTGACATATTTCTATTATTACCTAAAATAATTCAATGTGCACTGCATGCTGTTCAAATCACACAGTTAGCAGGAGTTACGACCATAATTCAGAGAGTAAGGCAGCACATATGCTCCTCTTTCAGCAGATCTACAACAGACAATATTAAATATCTTTAAAGATGCATCTGGTGCTCTTGTCATGTGGGCTTTTGAATATTCACAATTACATATGGCATGTATTCTAAGGAGCAATGAATATCTAATTGGACCATTATGCAAACCTGGCCTTTGGGACCCTAGAATGCCTGCTGTTACCTTTCCCTGTTAAGCTTTTTATTGCCTGGGATGATCACGGTGTTAATTGGACCCATACTGTAAATAGATATCTCTTGATGATTACCTACCTTGTTGCAGTGTCCTGAAATATGTCATCAGAGATGTGTCTGTCTCGAGAAAGTTCAAATTACGTTAATTTGGGAGTGTGGAGTCTGACTCACAAAAATAAATGTGATGAATTCTCAAGAATAATGGAGACTGGAGAGAACTGCTTCATACTGCCTGTCGCCCCAATTAATGAATGCAATGACTGTCTGGTCACTCAAGTTCACTTTGAGGAGGAGGGCACTTTGAACACACAGAAAAAGAAAAGACACAATGGCAGTTTGTATTGAACTGAAATGTGTGTAATAATACAAGTAAGACACAAGCTGAACTTTCATATATTCGCGAGACCAGGCATAATACAAATATCTTGGATGACAAAAATATGTTGCAGTGAAAATATTTTCAAATATATAATTTATTTGATCTTTATTGAATGTCCCTTTTAGTGAAGGTTTTGGTGTCTTAGAATATATGGTTGTTGACTCATGTCCCTTACGTGGGATAAAAATGAAGAGCTGGTCCAGGAGTTGGCCTGTCTGGACCTTCGGTGGATATATCACCTTTCATGCGACTAAGAGTACTTTAGAGTGAATTTTTCCAGGATGCAGGGAACCAATTCTTTGCTGCAATAAATGCTCTGTGATTCTTTAATGACAGTGGTGAGTCAGCTAAGAAGAGCTGTTCTATCATAACACTGGCGTTGGTTTTCTGGCTGGATCAGAGGGAAGGTCACTCCCCCTACTGACTCATGGACATCCACGGTCAGCAATAATTCAGTATTGTCTAAAGCAGGGGTGTCAATCTCCAGTCCTGGAGGGCCACAGTGTCTGCTGGTTTTTGATGTGTTTCAGCACAAGAGATGCATTTCAAAGTCATTCATTGGCTAAAGAGTCCACACACCTTGTTCTCAAGGCCTTAATTGGCTGCTGATTGAAAGGAACAGCCTCTACCTATGTTTAAAAATAAGTTTAAAATAACATTTAAAGTATAAAGTAAGTATCTCCACCACTCTGTATTTGTCTCACTCTCCCTCCTTCTATTCATTTCTCACTCTGTCTCTTCTCTCATTTTCTCTCCGCGTCCTTATCCTTCTCTCTTGTAGTAGTACCAGGCTGCATGCTCAGATAGGAGTAATGAATTCATTGTGGGAGTCTGTTACCTACACCCACATTCATTCGTTTGTGGACACAGATTGAGTAAGTAAACACTTTTCCAACACACACACACACACACACACACACACATATATATATATATATATATATATATATATATATATATATATATTTTAAACAATGTTGTTGTTTTTTTTTACTTTAAAGAACACAACAAACACTAATTTGTGGACAAACTGGACAATAAACGTTAGACATAAAACTGGCCCTTTGGAGGTTTCATGGTCAGTGGCCCCATTTTTCCTTTTCCGAGGTGATGAATGCTAGCATTTGATCAAGTGCTTCCGCGAGTGCACCTTTTCCCTCCTCAGGTTCCCTCCGTACCTTTCCTGAAGTATGAAACCGGCGCATTCGCAGTCTCCATGCGTTGACACAGCCGGGCCTAATCACGAGCAAACGCCTGATAAGGCTCTCTGGCCCAAGGGCTCGCCTCCCGCCCGTCTCCCACAAACCGGCAGCTGCTCAGATTCCTCGCATGAACCGGAACACAGACGCAGGGGTCACTCATTTTATGAAGCAGCAGGCATGTGCGCCAGATATATAGAGGCATGCCGTGGCAGCTTCTACAGCTTCACATGAAACCAGCAGAGCGGCCACAACAATTTTTTGAAAAATGTTAATAGTAAGATAAAAACATTTTTTTTAGGATTGCCTTAAAAACAGCCATACGTTTACTACTCACGGCTACATGTGAGTGTCACATCTGTGTACTTTCCCGAACTCTGATATTTCAGAGACCATTTTAGCATTATCAAACAATCTCTAATGCTGGTAAACTACTGTTTAAATCTATTTTCAGTGGCTAGCTTGATCAAACTTGGTCAAATGGGGCGGCCTGTAGCGTAGTGGTTAAGGTTAAGGTGGTTAAGATAAATTAGTGGGACCCCACAAGGTCGGTGGTTCGATCCCCGGTATAGCCATAATAAGATCCACACTGCTGTTGGGCCCTAGAGCAAGGCCCTTAACCCTGCATTGCTCTAGGGGAGGATTGTCACCTGCTTAGTCTAATCAACTGCATGTCACTCTGGATAAGAGTGTCTGCCAAATGCCATTAATGTAAAAAAGCTTTGGTGGCTCCAAGAAATGAAATAGAATAAATAAATAAATAAATAGAATAACTAATTAAAACTGTCCTATTCTGGTATACTACGAAAGGGAGATACTCAATTTTTAGGCTAGTCTCTGCTAAATACATACTGTACCAGTGACACACCCGCAAAAACTTTGCTGCATGAATATCTAGCTAGCAGTTAGTAAACCTCCCTGAAAATAGTTAGTACTCCTACTTCATAATGAAACTTGCACACTCCAACTGCTTAACTCAAGAACTGATTTAGAAAGGAAACTATGTAAAAGATATCATGAGCCATGTAGCCTAATGTTAATAACATTAAATAGCTGCTTTTGTTCCTCTGGCATGTGTCCACAAGTGAATAGCTACAGCACAAAACCCTGCTATTGTCAGAATGTCCTGTTATTTGACCTGTCTCTCTTTGGACCACCATTATTATACCCTGTACAGGTTTGCATGGTTAGAATGGTTATGCCATTTTGACTTACACAACTGATACAATGTTTCCTTTGAGAAATAACTGCAACAATGTGTGGGTTGCCAGCATTGCGGGTATGCTGCGAAATAGCAACATTACGGGTGTGCTGTGAAATAGCTTCCCTTTTTTGTCGGATGTGTTATAGTCAATGGCCTATGTTGAAATGTTATAACCAGCTATTCTTGTGTCAATTCCTGAATTACATAACTGCCTTTCTTTTCTGGAAGTGCATAAACTTATATGCACTTACAGTATGCGCTTATTTTTTTAATTCAGAAGAAGATATTTCACATCTTCCTCGAGAGAGTATCGTGCTTCCTTTGTCTTTCCCCAAAAATGAAGGAAATGCATAATGTGTATGAATAAGGTTCAGCTTTTGGTGGTGATGAAATTCAGCGTCATGTAAGCCCATATAGGCAAATTGCTGGTGGGGCAGCTGAACAGAGACGAGAGGGCCGAATTATATCATTTTGAAACGGGCCCCCATGGGTTGCGGGAAGTTTCTGAATATATACAGGTGCTTAGAGAAGATAACAGCTGTTTGTTTGCGGTAATAAGGACGATGGTGAAAATGTTACAGACATTACAGATAGGGATAATATAAATAGAATGGGCTAGAAATATCAAAGCTTCATACTGAGCTAAAGCAGTTTGTCGAAGAGACAAAGTTATGAGTTAGGACGGTGGTACAATCTTTGTTCTTTTGGCTCTGTACTCCAGCACACATTGGATTTGAAGTGAAACTATGAATATGAGATTGAAGGGTAGTCTATCTGATTTTCAAAACTGTTTGCGGTAACTCCCTTGCTTGGCCCATGCCCATGACTGTTTTCTCTCAGCCTCATAATGGCTTCCTTGTCTTTCATTGGTACAACCGTGATCCTCATGCTGACAAACGCCAATAATGGACTCCAAAAGCAATCAAAAGCCTTGAATCGAGACTAGATGCTGAAAGGCTTATACCTGCACTAAGGAAGTAATGGAATGCCCCTGACTGATCAGAAACAGCTGAGAAGCCAGCTGTCCAATTACTTTTGGTCCGCTAAAATGGGGAAGCTATCTACAAAAGGGCAGAAATCTATCACTGGATTGAATTGACATATTTAGTGCAAATTAAATGTTTGCGGATTGCCTCCGCACATCTATCTTGAAATTTTGTTATTTGCTTGTAACAGCACACATTTTTATATAGTTATAAGCTTTAACTGAAGACCCAACAATACATGAATGACATACAGTATATGGGCGGCACGGATGGTGCAGTGGGTAGCACTGCCGCCTCACCGCAAGGAGGTCCTGGGTTCGAATCCCCGTCGGCTGGGGCCTCTCTGTGCGGAGTTTGCATGTTCTCCCTGTGTTTGCGTGGGTTTCCTCCGGGTATTCCGGTTTCCTCCCACAGTCCAAAGACATGCAGGTTAGGCTGATTGGAGAGTCTAAATTGCCCATAGGTGTGTGTGTGTGTGTGTGTGTGTGTGTGTGTGTGTGTGTGTGTGTGTGTGTGTGTGTGTGTGTGTGTGTGTGTGTGTGTGTGTGTGTGTGCCCTCAGATGGACTGGTGACCTGTCCAGGGTGTATTCCTGCCTTTCGCCCAATGAATGCTGGGGTAGGCATCCCCGTCGAATCCCCGTCGGCTGGGGCCTCTCTGTGCGGAGTTTGCATGTTCTCCCTGTGTTTGCGTGGGTTTCCTCCGGGTATTCCGGTTTCCTCCCACAGTCCAAAGACATGCAGGTTAGGCTGATTGGAGAGTTTAAATTGCCCATAGGTGTGTGTGTGTGTGTGTGTGTGTGTGTGTGTGTGTGTGTGTGTGTGTGTGTGTGTGCCCTCAGATGGACTGGTGACCTGTCCAGGGTGTATTCCTGCCTTTCGCCCAATGAATGCTGGGGTAGGCTCCAGCCCCCCTGCGACCCTGTTCAGGATAAGCGATCCTGTCATTGATCAATCACTCAGACAAACATACAGCACCTATCCGCAAGATCAAATTCACCTGAGAGCAAATCTTTAAGAGCAGCATTACAAAACTTGCCATAGTGTGCCAAAGTGAAAAAAGATGATGAACTTATGCACTAGTGTTCCAGGTTTCATATCTGCAAAAAAAAAGAAGAACAAAACAAAACAAAATAAATTTAGAAAAAAACATTAAGTTTACTCTGCTTTACAAACCCACTGAAAGGGTAGATGAGGATGTAATCATGAAACCATTCATTATAATAATATATTTTACTTTCAAAACAGTTTTTTGTGCTTAATTTTCTGTTGCAGGCACCAGAATAAACATCGCTTCAGGCACCCACCACAATTGTGGGCCAATTGCTAAAGCTAAGGTCCAAGCCTTGGCTATGTCATTCCGCTGAATATAACACGAAGCAGTAGTAGAATGCAGGTGTCCTTGTCCCACCCGGAGTAGGGCGGGTTTAAGTGACCCCGGGTTCATTGGGCACCTGCAAGTCCGCCGGTTCAGCTACAGTACATGTGAAGCATCCTCCTCTGACTCATGTCTGTGCAAGCTTGACTGGATGGCATATGTCCTTGTCTGCGGCCTCCCCGATTTGATAGTGGAGGATCTGGTAATGAACGCTGGTATACGACTGGGAATTCCAAATATGGGTGATAAAGGAGAAAAATACATGCCAGTGAAATGCATTTATCTTAGATCTTTTTCAAAGTCCATATTAACGATAGATTTTCATTTTCATTAGGGGGTCCGTAGAAGAGGTTTACATTTCTATGGTACCAGCTTACAAAAAATATATATAATAAAAAATAAATAAAAATAATAATAAGTTCTTCACAGAACATACGTGTCAGGTGGAAACCAAGGTTGAGACTCAGTGACTCAGTTGAGATGAAATGTGTAAATATATGCAATACAGCAACTCTGCGTCAACTGGCTCTGGGAAATTATCTGGAAACAATAGACTCCTTATTAATAACACATTCACTATCACATGCATTTTGGGAGTGAAGAGCAACAATGGGTCTCAACGTACAGTATTAATTAAAGAAAGAAAATTCATGAAATGGGCTTTTGCCCAGTCTCTGCCCATTGAACAATTTTAAAAGATTTGGATTTTAAAAGTGTCAATTGGGGGATTGGCATTCGGTGACGCATGACAGTTAAGATTAATTAATGTTGTTGAATCCCACACTCACTACATTAGGATCCATAACCATGAAACGTAGACTGACTAGCTAGACTAACAAACCAGACAGCCTAATTGATCAGAACCATGCAGGCAGCAGACTGATATGGAGCACGCTGTGTTTCCCCAGAAGCATCATTTTGGGCCTGCTGTGGGCATGGACATTTCCTCAGTGCCTCACTGGGCAGTGCGATTAACCCCTCCACCAATTCCTCCTTCACCGACCATGTAAGACAAGACAGATTGGCAACACATATCCCATGCTACCTGTTGCTTTTCCGCATCAATATCTTATTACTGTATGTGAAGGTGGATGCTACAAATCCAAATAGGTCAGCAATAAATTCTGACTGGATGTTTTCATTTCAAATACTTAATCCCTGCAATGCCATTGCATTTCAGCCATGAACTCTGGTTATGAACGCATTTTATTTGAAAAAAGCGTGCAATGTCTTTGTATTGTGTGGCTTACATGTAGTATATTACATTTTAATTGATTCCCTCATCCGGGTTTGGCTTACTAACACTCTCAGATATAAGGGACATAAATTGTTATAATGTATTCCTGGGGTTATCAGGAAATAGAAGAGAAGAGGTATAGTACGGCAGAAACATTTGCAGTCAGGCTAGGTATTAGATCACGCAGTGTTGATAATGCATTTTCCTTCTTGCATCCAGTGTCACATAGCGGTGGTAAACTTGATAAAAACTTTATGAAGATTAATGCAAATAAAACAACCCGATTGCGGTATTCTCCGGTCCTAGTCCATTTGTCTCTGAACACATTTCTTTCAGCGTCTCAGCTAAAGTGAAGTTGGAGGAATGTTCATAGACAAGATTGCCTTAAGTCCTCCCATGAATTGTAAATCAGGCAGCCTTGTTTACTCTGAAGGGACTCGCCATGCTATTGATGGACTTCTGCACTACAATGACAAACATGCCGAGGATCCTTCCTTTGTCACTGCCCCTCTGGCCCGTCTGAATGAGAAATTGACATTTCACTTTGACACACAGGTACAATCTATTTAAACTGCTGTTTACCCTAGCAATCTGGGTTAAGTGGCGTGCTGATGGGTACAATGGCAGGTCCTTACCTTGGAATCAAACCCGCAGCATATTATACTGCGCTGCCTGTGTAAATAAAATATTCATATTATACTATATGGACCAAAAAAAAATTAAAAGTAAACAAAACCAGGACACACAAACATACGTGTAGGGCCAAAGCAGCTTCCTCCCAGGGGTAGTACCGTCAGCCGTTCAGGACACAACATTTAACACCTCTTTTATGAGGCAGCACAAAATTCAGCAGCTGTGGAATGTTCTAGATGCACAATGTTATGAAAGTGTGGTAAATGATTGAGCAGCGCCTCCCAGATGGACCCATTTCACGTCATCCGCCGTTGTGTACGTAGACTACACCTGCCTGCTCCGCCCCCCCACATACACACACGCACAAACACACACACAGTTAAGTCCCCGCAAGTAAGGTGATCAGGTATGTGATACAATAGTGCTGGTAACAAGAAAGGCGTGCAGTGTACTATACCAAAGACTCTTCAAATACTGTGCATTGCACTTTGCTGACAGCCACAACAAGGACTACAAGTATCCACTCAGTGAAGGAGGCTATCAATAATAAATTCAATCCATAGCAGAAAATGGACAGGCTGAAATAAAAAGAGAAGACACATATTCACCTTGCTTCCGTCGAATATTGTATTGCCGCTGTAATTCAGTTTTTTCAGACTCAAAAGCTGGTTTATTCCGACCGGAAAATGTCCACTCAGAAACTGTGTTAACAGCCTTGTTGTGAATGGTGCAACACAAAACAATCAATATAGGGGCTGATTGATTGATTGTGTCATGATAACTGAGAGATTCCTGATTCCTTCATTTTTCTGAGGCAAACAGCCATTCTAGCTGCTGTTCAGCCTCCCACTCACCTTCTCTCCCTCACAACCCAGCAGAGCCCAGTCCAGTGAATCTCCCAGCTGTCAAGATGGAAAAAGAGGAAAACAACAACACAAAGGGTACAATGGTCTCCCAAGGAGTGTAATAAATCCCAAAAGACACTTCTTTGACTATTTTCCACCAGAGCCGCCATTTTCAGTTGCCAGAATAACTACTCTGTGTTTGCAGAACTACTCTGTGCAAAACCAAAGCTTTGCCAGCCCTGGTGTAGCGACTATTGCAAATATGGAGCATGTCTTATTTCATACACCAGTCTCAGGGGTTGGAAAGATATGACACTCCATTGGTCTCTTTGCTGCACCCAGTCAAGAATCCTTTGCATTGGGGAAGGATTTTCAGACTTGTACTGTATGTGTGTGCATTAATATGTTTGCACCATGAGGTGGGGCCAGGTAGAAGTCAGCTATGGAGGTTTCTGAGAGAGGAGGGGGGTCCAGAGTTTATATCAGGGCACGTTGATATCGTCTGTTTGTGCAGGCCTGAGTAACAGCTTGCTTAGAACACAACAGAACCAGAAATCACTTTAGGCCTTTTCATTCGAACAGGGACGAGAGAGGAAGAGTTACTGTAGGACATTCTGTTCTGCGGTTAAGCAAACTTTTATGACTTCAGAGCCCACAATGAATATTAAAAATTGTGTTCTTATATACTCAATGATTTTATGCCTTATGCGTTTAATTTATACCTTTGAGAAATACATTTTTCTGCACTTATTTCTGGAAAAAAGTTGACCAGCATACTCCTGCTTTTGTTTAAGTCCGCTAATGCATATGTGGGACTAGATGAACGTTTGGTTTGATACAGTTATAGGCATATTAATTATAACCTGTTTTAGAAAGTACTACAATCATAGATAAAAATCCTAGATTGTTAAAAACTTAGAGATCTAACAATGATTCTATTTAGCAATTAGCAAGTTGTCTAGGTGTGCTCAGAGCGAGACTATATCACAGTGAGTTATTTGTGACTCAGCAGAGAAGTACGTTTTCCACCAGGTGTGTAGAAGCTACTGCAGGCCATCCGACTAGATAGAATAAGCATCAAATTCTAAATTTACTACTGTGAATGATACCACAAGGATACTACTGAAACCTTGTGGTATTATCCAGCTGTTGCTAGTTTTATTAGCTGCGGTGTTGTCAGTTAGACCAGCCGTTCAGTGTTAGATATTAGGGAACCTTGTAGTTTTATTCAACTGTCCCCAGTTTCATTAGTTGGTGCTGTTATTTAGATTAGCTGTTCAGTCTCAGTTGGATACTGTGGGTGTTCTTCGAGGTGTTTTCTTAGCAACTGTGGCTAGCAATTGTCAGAAACTGAAATTGTTGCGATCTAACAATTATTCTATTTAGCAGTTAGCAGGTTTGTCTAGTCCTGCCAGGAGTGACGCTAGCATCACTCCCTCCCAGTTAACATGTGTCTGCACCCCATTCCAGTCCCTACAGAAGCCGCTTCCCATTACGTGGCCCTCCACAGCGACGGAACCCCTCCAACCTCTGCTACCCCCTGTGCGAACGCTACAGTTGCTGGGGGATTATGGAACTGCCTGCCTGCTATGCAGAAGGCTGACTTCATTTCTGCTTATGCCTCCCTCCTGTCCCTACTGTTCCTTGCCCTCACCGAGACCTGGATCACGCCTGATAGCACCACCACTCCCGCTGCCCTCTCGTCCTCCGTCTCCTTCTCACACCCCCCCAGGGCATCCGGCCATGGTGGTGGTATTGTTGATCTCTCCCCCTCCTGGAAATTGTCTGTGTTCCCCACCATTGACCTATCCCTATCCACGTTTGAATACCACTCTGTCTCAATCACCCACCCCATTAACCTCTATATTGTTGTTGTTTATCGTCCTCCAGGGCCCTTGGGACGTTTCTTGATGACGCCGAACTCAGCTCGCACCCCGAGGACGGCACCCCGCTGATCCTCCTGAGGGACTTCGGCCTCCACCTGGACTCCTCCCAGTCTGCTGCCTTCCTGCCTTTACACCCGTTCCTTTTACCTCTCCCTGCAGCACTCTCTCCCAAACCACAAGGCTTGACCTGACCCTTGTTATGGCGGTCTGCAGTGTAGTGGTTAAGGTACATGGCGGGGACCCGCTAGGTCAGCGGTTCAAATCCCGGTGTAGCCACAATAAGATCCGCACAGCCGTTGGGCCCTTGAGTAAGGCCCTTAACCCTGCATTGCTCCAGGGGAGGATTGTCTCCTGCTTAGTCTAATCAACTGTACGTCGCTCTGGATAAGAGCGTCTGCCAAATGCCATTAATGTGAGGAACCACTCCTCTTCTAACCCCACTGTCAGCCCCTCTACATATGCCTGATCACCACTTCATTTCCTTCTCCATCCCTCTAACCTCTCCCTTCTCTGATTTTCTTTCATTTCACTGGGGCACAACACAGTGTACTACTGGATTACTGCAACTCACTGCAGGCTGCTCTTCCAGCATCTGCCATCAGACCCCTACAACTGATCCAGAACACCACGGCCTGTCTGTTATTCAACATCCCCAGACACTCTCACGTCACCCCCCCCTCCAGCCTTTTTAACATTTATATTACAGTACTTGACCTAATGTTAGCTTGCCTGCCTAGTGTATTGAGTTGTTATGGGAGACACTACATTACATTACATTATTGGCATTTTGGCAGACGCTCTTATCCAGAGCAACATACAGTTGATTGGACTAAGCAGGAAACAATCTTCCCCTGGAGCAATGCAGGGTTAAGGGCCTTGCTGAAGGGCCCAACAGCTGTGCGGATCTTATTGTGGCTACACCGGGATTAGAACCACCGACCTTGCGGGTCCCAGTCATTTACCTTAACCACTACGCTACAGACTACTCCCCTGTCTACTCCCCAAACAGTAACCCCAAACTGCAAATGATGATGCAGTTTCCACCAATGCCAACAAAAGAAACACTAAACACTGAACATTAGAGAAAAAGGAGATGAGGAGGGGAAAGAGGAATGAGGAGAGAGGAAAAAAATGTATTACTGAAAACGTGTACCTGTCTAGAAGTGACTCATTGCATTGTTTAGTAAACAAGAGAAAGAAGAAGTAAATCATGACTGATTAAAAGCCCCAATTAGTTTCAGTTCTGTTCTTCCCTAAGATCTTGGTTTAAATCCCCACTTGACACTGTAGAGTGTAAGAAATTCAAATCTCCAGAAATTAAAGTCATTCATCATGTCTCCATCAATCGTACAATGTTATTTACAGTACAGGTTGTATTACTGCATACAGCAGGCTCAGGTACCTGCCAGTGAAAATGACAGGGAATTCTCTGCAGAAATTTAAGTATTTGCAATTTCGACATTTATATTGCAGTAGCTAATGTTAGCTAGCCTTCTTAGTGTATTGGTAGCATTCAGAGTTTCTAGTATAACTCCTGTGATCATTTGGGGGACTGATGTCCTGATGACATCACAAGAAAGCTGGGCTCTCTCAGCCAATGGATGAACTATGAACAGCTACCCCAGTTGAGATTAGTCACACACAAAAGATTTAAACCCCCCCTGTAAGGTTTCTTCAACTGGCTCTTCCTGTTTAGTGCCAGTAGGGATTCACTTGTTTCACATGAAATCCATTTAAAATTGACCACCCCATATTAGAGCAATACAGCCCGATTAAGAAACAAAAAACACTCTCACTCGCTCGCTCACCCAGAGAACATTCCCGGCAGAGTGCCGGAGGTCATGCTGTGTATTTAGATGAACCAGGAGAAAACAGAGAGGGATTGATGGGCTCCATTAGGCTCCTGTGGGTTGGCATACAGAGAGCAGAACCATTTTCACAGCCCACTGTAATAAAGGGACTGACCCCCTGTCTAATGGAACATTTCCCCTCAAGCTCCCGTGGTAAAGGCACGGACAGACGCTACATGATTTTACATGAGAATGAGATTGTGCTGCAAGAGAAAATGACACTCACTCAGACTCTGAACTCACCTAGTTATTTTCCCATAGGCAGGCCCGGCTCTAGCTCGGTGGCAGCAACCGTGAATGCAACACATGGATTTTCATTTGAAATTTTTCCCCTTTGTTTGGCATTCCCTCAAATGGATTACGCCCAAGGTTGCCGCTTATGCCAAGAGCCGGCCCAGCTCCTAGACCAAAACAAGAAAAAAGAGCAAAGATACCTTTTTATACGCACATCTTGTCAAACCAAAGAAGAGGTATATCTACGAAAATGAAAAACTTATGCAGACAGAATAAGTTCAGAAGAGGGCTGTGTCGTTTTACGCCGGAAAGTAAGATTTGTATTTCTACAATGAAAAAAACCTGCAGAAAACCCACAGTCCGGTATCATATCCGTACGCACAGCCCACTTCCAGGAGGCTAATGACACAAGCAGTTTCACAACTGCAGTTTACATTATGTGATAGCGGGCCTGCCCTGTTAAACATTGGTCTGGAAGGAAGGAAACACCGGGCAGGACACCGGGAGAGCATGATGAACAGGCTGAGGTCCTGATCTCAGAACAGCAGAGGTCAGTGTCGGAGAATATAAGGCGACATGCCGAAACGCTTCACCAAGGCAGGACAGGACGTGAATGCGACTGGTCGGGCCGCTATTACCTCTAAAAAGAGGGAACGACTTGTTTCCAAGGAACCGATGAGGCTCTCGTGCTTGCGGCAAAGGATGACACAGAGGCGATTTATTTATTTATGTATTTATTTATTTATTTATTCAAGCGTTGATCAGTCATTACGAGGGGGCTGATTCAGTCAGGAACTGAAGCTGGATTTGAGCCTGTGATGAATGGCTGGCTGAAGGAGGCCTCAGGTTTCCTTCAGTTTCCATTTGATTGCTCTTGATCTCCGCTGTCATGGAAGCGCACATGATATATCGCTGTATGGCTGTAGATACAAGAATGGAATGGTCCCTTTGTAATTGCCAACCCAAAAGAAAAATAAGGAAAAAATTGGAAGACTTTGATTAGTCTCCATATTGAGCGTGCCTTCAGTCCAATACCACCTTCGACAGTGGAGCTACTCACATTGTGCTATCTGTCTTCCTTTTAAGACACAGAAGGTTGAGCTGCAAAACAGATTAATTAAAATGTGTAGATTGTGTTCTGGCTAAAGCTTCAACAGGGATTATAAACACTGTTTTTATTAGCACTCTTAGGAGATAACTCCCACTTCATTAAAGTCCTCATTTAAGTGGCAGTGTAATAAGTAATACTTTCCGCTGTTGATAATTGAATGGCAGATTAGCACTCTGTTTCACCACCCCCAGATAGTGCTGACTTGTGGAGCTACACCCTGAGTCTCAGGACAGAGCATACTGTTGATGAAAATGGAAGCACACAGGAGCTTTATGTCAAATGCTGCTCAGCCTGGTATTCTATTTCGGTTGAAGAACAGAAGAGACCTAATCAATGATGATCTCTGCAGCAGCCCGGCTCAAGAACAATCTGAATCCGTCTATGTTATGTTTCACTATCAATCACTCCTTTCAAAAAACGTGTTTGTGAATTTCTCTTTTGTTCCTCTGGTGAATGGAAAAATCCTCTCATTGTTAAGGACAAAGTGTTCTGTGGGCAGATTGAGTTTGTGATTTCAGTGTCACCAACACATAATGCCATATACATTATATTCATTCGTCATGATGCATATCCATCATGGAGAATGGATATCAGTGGATTGTATTTTTGGGATAAATGGCCTTCTGTAGATCTAAGTGCTAAGAATGTATTGCAGAGAATTCCATGAGTCGCCTGTGGTTCCATTATCTGACCTTGTAAGGTTGGAAAAAGTAGGCGGCCTGTAGCGTAGTGGTTAAGGTACATGACTGAGACATGCAAGGTCGGTGGTTCGATCCCCGGTGTAGCCACAATAAGATCCGCACAGCCGTTGGGCCCTTGAGCAAGGCCCTTAACCCTGCACTGCTCCAGGAGAGGATTGTCTCCTGTTTAATCCAATCAACTGTATGTCGCTCTGGATAAGAGTGTCTGCCAAATGCCAATAATGTAATGTAATGTGGGAGTTGGGAGGAAATGTATAGAGAAGGTCATGTGGCCTTACCTGGGCTAGAACATCCTGACCAAGCACTATGGAAAGCCACAGGGGACAATGTGTCGTCCTCTCAGAGCTAAACAAATCCACCTTGGCTCCATTCTCCAATTCCCAGGGAGGGCATTTGGTGGGACAGAGAAACTGTCACCTGATTGAGCATGTGCATGGCTCTGAGGCTCCAGAGATGACAAACGCCCAAGGTAAGTAGCCGTTGCACCACCTGGTTCCCCCTTGGTGGTTGACCTGATAGACGGGGGTACTGTCGGTTCGCAGAAGAACCTGCTTGCCCTCCAGGACTGGAGTGGCTTCGTTCCACACATCCACAGAACGTGCTTCACTTAGTGTAGTCTGCACTACAGCACTCTGGCTGCCCTGTGTCACCAGACTGCTCCCCAACCCAGAAGGGAACCTTCTGCCCGCAGCAGTTCCTGATGGGATGGAATCAGTCCCAAGGGGATGCACTGGCTCAGTAAATGCACCAATACATTTCTTTACAACTAGAGCTCAAAGTGCAGACTGCTCAGACACACCTGCATGGGTGACTGTGATTGTATGTATATGAGTGCTCTGGGATTATATTGCTTTATATTACATTACATTAATGGCATTTGGCAGATGTTTTGATGGAGAGCAATGCACAGTTGATTAGACTAAGCAGGATATAATCCTCCCCTGGAGCAATGCAGGGTTACGGGCCTTGCTCAAGGGCCCAACGGCTGTGTGGATCTTATTGTGGCTACACCACCGAACCACCGACCTTGCGTGTCCCAGTCATGTACCTTAACTGCTAACATGCTACAGGCCACCCTATTAAAGTTACCAGATTATTTTGTACTGAAGAATAGCCTGCTAGCAGCTTATCTCCACATTACATTTTTGACCCAGGTCCCCAGATCTGAGTCATAAATGGAGTGCAGTTTGAATGTTGCTGTCTGGTTTTCTGTCTGGGAAATAGTTACATTTGATACTTTTTCAAATATTCTTTCCTTTGTTGGTTCAGAGTCCCATCAAGACAGGTGTTACACACCAAATTCTACCATGCCTTTTGCAGCTATACACAGATCAAAGTAGAATACTGTTTTTTCTCCATTAAAAGGTCTAATCCACCCTATTTATTTTAAACTTAATTTAAACTGATTCGATTTGCCCATGGGCTTGGCAAAAGAGTTATACTATATTATCTGTAATTACAAGACTTCAGCTGAAGTCTTATCAAACTGAAACAGCATTATAAAGATGGATGACTCACTGAAAAGTCCCTAAACATTCCAACTAACAAAGCTAGAAATATTTTTAGTCAGCAAGCAGCAGCTCTAAAAAAGAATTTTCATCCTGTATCATAAGGGAAAAGTCTTGTGTACAATGTGTTATGACGGCAAATATTGATGTCTCGAATGTGTGTGTGTGTGTGTGTGTGTGTGTGTGTGTGTGTGTTAATGTCAGGGGTTGAAGAGAGACAGGAGTCTGTGTGTGCGTATGTATGTGTGTCTGTGTTAGAAAATGTGATGGGGATAAGGATTTATAAATCTGTCACTTACCTAAATGTGAATTGGTCAGCTGTTTATAGACTGCTGCTGTGCTCATCAGTAGTTCTGCTGTGCAGTTAGTCACTCACGCTTCTGCCACCACTGGCCCTGCTCTCATTAGCACGTTTAAAAATTATACCTTCATTGACAGTCATGGTGAGTCATAACCACGAAAAATCACCCAGACTCGTGTCAGGGATGATGAGGAAATGCAATCATAATATACGTGTATAAATACGGAGTATGGCTGGGGGTTGGGCGGGGGTGGGGGCGGGGGGGTTCTTTGACATGTAAAAACGCAGTCAGGTTGCAGTCTGATATATATACTGGCATAGTATGTTCTGGTGGAGAGCACACACTTGACTGGCTCCATCCAGATATGACAGCAGTCGCAACAACAAGTGAATGACATCAGTTTGGAGGTGGTGGTGGCATAGAGGTTATCGAGATGTCGATATACGTCAACGGTGTTATAGACACACTTCTTTAAACCACATTTATTCTCCAGTTCTTTTCTCAGTACATAATGACTTATATTAGTCGGCGTATCTCAACGCTACAACATCCTCTGTAAATTACTGTAGAGAGAGCACATACAGGCAGAGTTTATCTTCTGAAGAGATTGCTGCTGGCCACTGCTCTTTTACATTGCTGACTCTCAGCTGAGTTTCTCTGAGGAGAATTTCGGCCTGAGTAGTCTGGAAGTGATGATCAACCCAGAGTTCCTACGGGCAATTACTCTGCTCAGCTGCCAGCAACAGGATTCGATTCCCGGCTGTGGGATACTCATTACACAAAACCCCCCCCAAAAAACCCAATGGCTTAACAGGACAGGATACCTGACAGCCATGTTTCTGTTTTGATTACTTTTCTATTCACAGGAGATGTTCCAATGATTTAATTATTTTTTAATTTAATTCTGTGAAACCACTACTCATGTTTACTGTACATACTCTACAAAATAGCGAAGCAAGCACAAACTATTCCATGTTTTGTTTTGAATCATTGCTGTATAACTTTCAAAGAATTACGAGCTGTTACACACTGTAAGACTCTCTAAATCCTGTCTGCATTGAATTAACATCTTTTTGCTCTGCCACATCATGAATGACTAGAATTGTCACATTGTGTTGTGGCATTTTTATCTTGTCAATTTGCAAGCAGAGTCATTCTTAAGACCACTTTACTATATTCAAAGCATTTGCACCAGCACACAACTGTCTGCTTTGTTTGATGTGTAGCTGTGGAGCCCTAGCCACTGTGGCCCCCTAGTGGTGGGACATCAACGTCCCGTATCTTTTAACAGCAGTGCCACTCAACTCCAGGTCTCGTGGGGCCACAGTGTCTGTATTATTTGCTCCAAACATGTACTATCCCACCTAAGTTCACAAATCATTTTACCACCTTGGTTCAGGAAGTAGTTGAACCAAAGCTGAAAACCGACAGGGGCAGAAACCTCCCCTTAAACTGATCTGTTTTTCAGTTGTTTACCTTAATTTCTCCTGAATTAGGCTATTCAGTGACTAATAATCTTATAGGCCGAAAACTGCTGGTTTTCCACCCTCCCTTTATCTGGGAGTCAGGTGTGAAGTCAGTCTGGCCAATCAGTAGCACTGATTAAAGACTAATATAAAAGAAATAGAATACATAAACTAAAAAAAAATAGAAACATAAAATAGAAACATAAACTAAAAAAAAATAGAAACATAAAATAGAAACATAAACTAAAAGAAACTAAAAGAAAAAAGCTAACAGATGCAAAAATACAAAAATATGGTTAAAAAAATGGGCATGCACTCGTCTTCAATCTTCCGACTGACTGCAACCTTGTGTGATTGCTTTTGTGACACATGAAAGATTGCTAAACAACCCAAATTTTCCCTTTCGTTTCTTCTCCTGGCTCAATTTTCCCATTGTGTCATCCATTTTAGTCCCATTATTGTGCCAGGAATTTAATGTAATCCTAAAAGGCTCTTCTGTCAGATTGGGGTCTCTATTCTAGGAACAAGAGCTCTTCTCCCCGCCACGGGGAGCTTTTACCAGGGAATGCAATGTCATTCTGCCACCTTGTCCGTGATGGCAGAGGTCTGTTTTTACCCCCCCTTATCTCTGAGTTCATACTGCTTTCCTCTCATTTGCTCCTGACGCAAGGCAAGTGCGCCAATGTCGTTTCAAATCCCTGCCTTTTCAGGACACAGCCTACTGTTGCCAGGGACGTACACGGTTCAGTGGGAATTTTAATTTAGGTGAGAAAGATAATAAAACTAGCCTGAAAATCTATGAAATTTGTATTTGGGACCAGTCTCCTCTGAGCGTTTCTTAATGAGAAACAAAAGCAAAACTTTACGCAAAAATTAGTTTGGTTTTCACAAAATCAGAGGTGAAAGAGGAAGTTGAATACAAATTAGGATGAAGAGGTAGTGATACTGTTAAGCTTTAAAGAAATAGACAATTAGGCAATTCAGTGAAAATGCTTAGTCTCTAGACTAACACCCCAGATAATTTATATGCTGCATATTCACACATTAGACTCCCACACATGTTTTTCTGCAACAATGTTCCTTGATGAGAGTATTCTTTTTTTTGACGTTACACACAATATTAAAACCCTTTCATCATCTGATATAATCATTTGTAATCATTTTCCTTTTTTTTGGACTTTGGATGATAGATCTCTTGACTTCTGTGAAAGGCTATAACAACCTTGCTGGAAGATTTGTGCTGCATATTGACACTTTCTTTCTTACTGTTGTTGTTATTGATGTAACAAACCAATAACGTCCAATCTTCAGTATTTACACAATTCACATAACAAATGCTTCAGATAATGGGAATAAAGATGGAGGAAGGAGGAAATAAACAGGATTAGAGATAAAGTATTCAGAATATGTGTATTATGACAAGCAACATGTACTGCACTAAATTCTTTGGCCTTCCACTACGGCCTCTTGGCTCCAGGCTCCAAACCTCCGAAGGACAAGAACAAGTTAAAAATATTGCATGTACATGTGTGTCTGTCTGCGTGTGTGTGTGTGTGTGTGTGTGTGTGTGCGTGCGTGCGTGCATGTGGATTTTATTTCTCTCTTTCTTATACATTTCTAGCCTGGCTGTTCCTCTACGGCAGGGGTGTCAAACTCCAGTCCTGGAGGGCCGCAGTGCCTGCTGGTATTTGTGGTTTCCTTTCAATCAGCAGCCAATTAAGGCCTTGAGAACAAGGTGTGCGGACCCTTTAGCCAATTAAAGACTTTGAAATGTATCTCTCGTGCTCGAAACAAACCAAAAACCAGCAGACACTGTGGCCCTCCAGGACCGGAGTTTGACACTCCTGACCGGTGTGAGTCAAGAAAGAGCTCCGGTTTGACAGGTTCTGATAAGACATTATTTGTAGCTTACATCATTCCCAGCAATGGCAGAGATGTTCATATTTTGTCTTGCAATATAATCTCTCCAATGGAATAAAAAAAGGTTATCTTAATGAACACAAATAAGCATTTCTGCTCTGTTGACCTTTAATGCTCATGGCAGACACCATCACCCAGACAGCTAATGGTAAATATTTTCTAACTACAGAGTTTCAGACAACAATTTTAACTCGACCAGTCATGCTACTGAACGGATTGATGATTAAGACATGCTTTCTTTCCACATGAATGTGGAGTCTGAATGTAACCTCTCTGTCAGAGTATTGATTTCTTGTTTTCATTCGTAGAGGTGCGTGTGTGCGCCTAAAATCAGTGTGCGCGTGCGTGCCTAGGCAAGTGTTGATACCTCAACGCAGGCAAGTAGATTTATTTAACTGGCTTTAACACGCATACAAACTTAGAAATTTAAACACAAATAAGTATTGGCTGCACTTTCAGCTTCGAAGCCAACGTATGCCCCCTATCCGTAGAGCTCTAATTGATGTCCTGATAGGGTTGACATAACTCTGAAATGTCAAGCCGCCCCAACGCCAGCAATCACCGGAGTCTGGACCCCATCAAAGAGAGACTCTGCTCCCTTGCCACTGGCTGTTTCACTCTTGCTATCTGAAATGAAAATGCTGGACAAATGTAATTAAGACCTAAACTCTGGAGAAAGATCTGTTCAATCGTTTTCCCAAGAGCAGTGTGTAAATCAGCTTGTGCCGCAGAGGCCTGCTGCAGTCTGCCAGCTGTGATGGAAACACACTTCTTCTGCATCACTGCTTTCGCAGAAACGCATATGAATATAGTGGGTTTCAGAATCATTGATACATTTGCACAAAAATAGTTGTAAATAAAAAAATTACATTACATTAATGGCATTTGGCAGATGCTCGTATCCAGAGAGACGTATAGTTGATTAGACTAAGCAGCAGACAGTCCTCCCCTGGAGCAATGTGGGGTTAAGGGCCTTGCTCAAGGGCCCAACGGCTGTGCGGATCTTATTGTGGCTACACCGGGGATCGAACCGCCGATCTTGCGGGTCCCAGTCATGTACCTTAACCACTACACTACAGGCCGCCCTTTTGTGTTGTAGTTAAGGTATATGACTGGGACCCACAATAATACAGACAATACAGTTACTGACATAAACTTTATTTTCCTACGTGTGTAAAGTAGTGTGCTTCCTTAATGATTCAATTGAATCAACCAAAGTTTTTATCTTTCAAATAAAAAATGTATTTCCCCCAAAAACAGGTTCCACAATTATTGCCACCTTTGATTTAATTGTGCAAAGACCACTGGCAAAAATGACAGCCATGAATGAGTCTTATTCAATTTTGTAATGAGGTTAGAGAACGCATTTGGAGGGATTTTTGACCTTTCCTCCATGCAGAACTTTTCTGAATCATTAATTTCCTTGGGATACCCACCTATTCAGTTCAGACCACAGGTTTTTCATGGGATTGAAGTCTGGAGACTGAGATGGCCATGCAGATGCACTTTGTTGAATTGTGCCATCGATCTTAAATAGTGCCCCTGGACCATTGACAGCAATCAATGGTCTACTGCCATATTTCACAGTAGGTATGAGGTGCTTTGCCTTGAATGTGTTCCATTTTGGCGGCAAAAATATTGATGGTGTGTATGGCCAAAACTTTCTATTTTGGTCTCACCTGACCATAGCACTCTCTTCCAGTCATAATTCCCATGGGGTTTGGCAGACACAAAATGCTTGGTTTTGTTTAGTGTGCTCAGTAAGGGCTGTCTTTGTGCCACCCTTCTAAAGAGTTTGTTGGTATGGAGGTGCCATTTTATGTTTATTATATATATATATATATATATGGTGGCCCCAATACACAACCAATCGCTGCAATTCATAAACTGCTATCCTTGGGATACTAATTTCTGCCCTCACCATCTTCCTTACCATCTGTGGGGATGATATAGATGGCAAGTTTGCAACCACTGCATATTTTTACGCCTTTTTATTATTGCCCTTACAGTGCTAAGTGGTATGTTAACTGCATATCTTGCATGCCTTTTTTTGTACCCCTTACCTGACTTGGTCAATTACCATCTGTGTTTTCTGAATAGCCAGTTCTTTGGCTTTTCCCATGCTGACGGTTGACAAAGGCTTGCTACCTCATTCTTACACTAGGAAAACTGGAAGTGATGGAATTGCACAATATAGTTCCTGAGATTAACTAAATTAAAGTATTGCATTGCCAATTCACTTTGTTTGGTTTCATTTACAATAACTGTGGTTTAAAAAAAAGAAGAAGAGATTATTAAATACAAAACATGAGAGTAAATGTATTGAAATCAAAGTATATTGTCTTTCCATATGTTTGAACATGACATACAGATCATTATCCATGTTGTTTATTATATGAAGCCTTTTTTCTCAATTTTGATATTTTATATTACAATAATTCTGGAGCCCACTATATTTGCAATCACGGGTTGGTATGTCATGGCAAATGAAGGGTGATGTAGCACTGTCTATGAGAGTCTAAGTCAGGTGACATAAGAAATGTTTAGTGCTTATGCGTTATGCTCCCTTCAGTGGCAGTTGTAACAATATTCTCAGCACCCAAATGCAAACAATGCGGACGATGCTTTAATATTTAAGAGATAGATGTACGTGTTTATTTTTCTATTTCAATGGACCAGCCATATTCTCAGTAGAGTGGACCAATGATGGAATAAACCTATATAAGGAATGTGTTTTTTTTATTATGGCCCCATTAAGTCCCAAGTGTTAACGATAGAACTGTCCTCTTGACAACTTTTGGAGGATTCAGTGTGTTATGATTTGCTAGCCCAACCTCATGTAGTGTCTATGCAGTATGCATTAATGTATGAAACATAATGTGAGCTAATCTACTGTGAAAATGAAACAAAATGAAAAATGAACTACACTCATTGCAGAGCTCTGTTGCCATGGTGACACATTATAGGTATAATGGTGCGTAGAATACTCTTAGAGTCTTTAAGAAAAGTATTTAAAAAGGCAATGCTTCCTGCTGCAATTGCTTAATTAAAATGCTCATGATATAAAAAATCCATTTCAAATCAATACTAGTCCCAAAATGAATGGATTCAGAAGCACCACTACCAAGCACCTAAACATCTTCAGATGATTATGTCAACCCCGCTGGACCATGAACAATAGTGCATTTAGTTCCCTCTTTGGGAACATTGGTCTGTAAGCATGTTGGTAACATTGTTGCAGATAACTTTAGCCATAAATGACATAAATCTCATGAATGTAAAACTCACTAATTAGCTTAGTTGACACAGGTAGTCCTAATTTTTGTTATGCCATAAAAAGTTCACATTTTTGTGATGCCTAATTTAATTTCAGGAGTTTTTGGAGTCCCACTGGGGATGCTGTAAGGGACATTCCAAAGGGAGCTCAGCCAGAAAGGCCATGCATATCCCGACCATCATTTCACTGCATACAGCCTGATGTGATGGGGCGTTCTTGTCCTTCGCCGTTGGACTCCCTAGTGTTGCAGTACAGGGGCTGTAGACTGCATACACATTGCCATGCGGGCACGGTCTCTAGATCATCGGGCATTAGTAAATCACAAGACCTTTCATTCACAGAACATTCAGGTCATTTGCTATGCCCATATGGCATTTTTGGTGAGCCCCAAAAGGCCAGGGTCCACAGTCTACCCAAGAGCCATTTCTGGTTTGCCACAGCAAGGTGGGCACATGCGAGTTTGGAGAGCAGCCAGAGAGAATGGAGATAGGCGGCTTCTCAGTGAGTTTCACCCTTCTATTTCAATCGCTTGTAAAGGGGAAAAAATACATAATTTGATAATGAATTACCGGAGTGAAGTCTTTGAGTGGTGACTGCTCTATTTCCTCCTCCTTTCCTCTTGTGCTTCTGGGCGTAACGTGTAGTGAGATAATGGGCTCTGGGTCAACCAGTCGCATACCGTATGAACCTGTGACAGCAGCGCAAACAAGGGGCACGGAAGCACGTGGAAAGCTGGGACAGCTGGCTATGGTCTCAGCTATTTTTAAAAATCGAGCATTAAGCACAACTTGGGAAATTCCATTGAAATTTATACCCGAGAACATTTCTTATTAATGAGGTCCCAGGTGTGATAAAGATCACACCGCGAAGCGTCTTGAGGAATAGCGCTGATTGTAATGCTGGGCTTTGTCATGTGAGTCCCCATCTGCAAGGAGAGCAAGGAAAACCGTGTTTGAAAAGCTTCCTCTTTCTTCTCCCCCCATAATCTCCACCTTTGGCCCGGATCCCTCAACGTTCGCGCGTGTTCTCTCCCACTTAATTCTGCAGCTGGAGCGAAGACAAAGAGCACGGGGGCTTTGTTTGTTGGCGTCCTGCGAGGAATCATGTCTCCTGGGATACCGCACAGAAACAATAGACCGGTTGCGCAACATTCTTATTTACACCTGCACGCGTGACTCTTGCTTTTCGGAGGGAGAGCAAAGCAGGAAAAGATCATTGAGCCATTTTAGAGTGAGTAAACGCTCCTACTATATGGGGTGCTGAATGAGACCTAGAACACCCTCATTTTTCTGTGCACTTTTCCCGCATTTAAGCGAAATATCCGTTTTTTTATTCATATTTAGTAGCGTAGTGGTTAAGGTACATGACTGGGTCCCGCAAGGTCGGTGGTTCGATCCCTGGTGTAGCCACAATAAGATCCGCACAGCCGTTGGGCCCTTGAGCAAGGCCCTTAACCCTGTATTGCTCCAGGGGAGGATTGTCTCCTCCTTAGTTTAATCAAGTGTATGTCACATGGCATGGCATTATTTTTGAACTTCATTTTAATTATTGATATGGAAATTGCGGTATTAAAAATTAAGCAATATATTTGCTTATATTTGGTCGCATTGACCCCAAAATATATTTTGTGTTTTAGAAACAACTCAAAAGAGAATGTAAGCTTTCTAACGATACCAAAGGTTCCTCTCTACTCCAGATAAAGGGAGTTCATGCGTCCTCTTTCATTTTGAGTGGCACCAAACCATGTTTTTGATAAAAATGACTTCAAAGTTTTGTTTTGCGAGATGGTAGTTACATGGGGATGTGCCTAGCATCCTCTGGGGCACACAGCCATTGCTAAAGAAAAAGGGGAAGATAATTAGCATAGGAGAAAACACAACAAAAGGGCAAAATCAAAACCAAATCAAAAAATACTAGTTGGTCCCATGCTTCAAAGGAAACTTAACCATGTGCAAAAATAGAAAATCAATTGCAGTAAATACTGATTAGACTACTATGTCAACTATGCAAACAAAAAACAGCACAAAAGACAGAAAATAATAATTAAGTAAGCAGAACCAGAAAATAACAGCCAGAGTAAGTAAGATCTATGCACTATTCCTCATTGGGTAGGCCAAAACAAAGAATAAGCGAAAAAAACAAACAAAGAAAGAAACAGAAGCAAACCTAAACAGAGACAAAATGGCAGCGTTCCTGATTGTCAATACAGTTTGCCTGGCATGCAATAGATACTCTGCCTCGGGTTCCCTGCAAGGCAAGGCAACAAAATTGCCACCAGGAAGTGTACAGCTAAATATATTAAGCTAAATGTATAAAACATTTAGCTAAATGCATGAAACATTTAGCAAATGTATGAAACAGTCCAGACCAGTCAACCAAACCAGACCTGTCATAATTAGCTTGATTGTTAAGTGATGGCTTGGAAAACTGCGGTCATTGTTTGCTTTTTCAAAAGGGCACAGACAGGTGTGTGTGTGTGTGTGTGTGTGATGGAATTTACTGTACAGGATTTTTTAAATACTTATTGACCCCCCCCCCCCCCCCTTGTAATTCTGGCCTAATGATATGTATACATTTAGCTAAATATTGAACTCAGTGTTTTATTTAACAGTTAAATAGTCAAGGTACAGATGGGTATGGCTTCTCATTTAAAAAAATAATGAGCTATCAGAATACTTGGGACTTCAACCTCAGCCCCCCTGGCTTCGTGCTCCGTGAACACATGTGCTATGAGGAAATATTCATCAACGCTCCTGTTAGCGTGATTGACATAATTAGCAGCCCAGAAAAGGAAAGTGGAAACCAATGGCACCTTGAAATGAACTGTGAAATATCCACCATGCAGCTATATACAGGACAAAGTAACCACAGGGGACCAAAGAAGGAAAAGGTTCTTTTAAGGAGTCTGCGTGTGTTGTGTGTGTTCCTGTATTAATTAAGTCTGCAAGACGACGACGCCACTCATCTACGTACATAAACATGGACCTGAAAGGAACATAAGCTTCCAGTTAGCCGGGATGTGATCACAGCCAGAGATAGGGCAGGCAGTTAGAGGTGAATCAGACTGGTGGCTGTGCATCTGCTTGTGTGAGACTAGTGTCACAGCATCTAGCATGTGCAGCAAAGGTAAACCTGAGTGCTTAACATTCCTGGCGTTTGGCAGTCGAGGTTCTTACATACAGTAAATCCTCAAATTGTGTCCGGGATTCTATTTGAAGCCGGGCCTCGGATAATAGCCGGGGGCGTGGCCGATTCGGACAAATAAAGACCGGCCCCCAAATACAAGCCGGGGTAATATTGCCTACCAGTAGGGCTATCAGTCCATGAGCACTAGAAGACATTGCTCTGATTTAACTCAATGAAATAAAAGAGCTCTTCTTAATATTTTATATTGTTGGTTGGTTTAATACTGTTGCCAATGAAAAGTCGTTGTCCTACACCATGGGTCTCCAACACGTTGCTCTCAAGCTACCAGTCGCTTGCCACCCCCTTCTGAGCAGCTTGCCAAAGGCTGAAGCAGTATACATTTAAACACAATTGTTGCCGCAAGGCATTCCAGCCTACGAATTTAATAAAAAGTAAATCAGGCAAAATTAAAAATTAACTCAATTTAGGCTACTTGGCTACGCAATAAGGTTTCCATATATTTACAGCACAGCGCACGTTCAATGAATGAATGAAAGCGGCTGCCTTGGCTCGCAATAAACAGACGGGTGGAAATCCCGACACTCTTTCAACTACATAAAACTTAACAGTGAACCATCAAATACCCCCCAGATTTCGGTGCCCATCAGTCCCAACATTTAGCAATAGAATCAAACAGTCCAAAAGTAAATTAAATCCCAAACCAAAGCAAAAATCTTTTGATAGCCTACCGGTATGCTGCTCCAAACGAAACGCATGTCTCACAATAAAACGCACTTTAGGAAAAAAAAGATCCTTAACTTGCTGTCTTGCGTGTCTGGCCAGTTGTTATTTTATGGATTCTGGACTTGCATGTGATTTATTGTATTTGCAATAAACTAAGTCTGTTAAGACTGACACTATGAATTACCAAACGGTGTTTCCTGATTAGCCTACACTAATTGATTTCTGAACGGTTACAGGAAGTGTTGAACAGTGTTGGCCCACTTTAAGTGTAGCCTTTTAATTTATTTCTAAGAATAAAATTCTACAACAGAAGCCTAATAAGAAATAAAGGCCTGCCTCGAATACAAGCCTGCCCCAAATAAAGGCCTGTGCTTTGTGCAGCCTAAGTAAATAAAAGACCCTGGACACAATTTGAGGATTTACGGTAAGTAACTCAGGTTAACTCTATCAACTTTGCCCCCTTGTGGTTAAGTCATCAACACCATCTTAGTAGTCTTCAGACCAATCATCACAAAACTTAGAATTTTTGATCCATTACAGCCAAATTAAAGGCAAACAACCTAAACAGGAAATGAGCTCATAACTCAGTTACACCAAATCTTTTGTCAATAAACATAAAACATAAATACATTATCCATCAAGTTGCCATGGTGACCCTGCTGGACTTCTTGGCCCCCTCAACTCTGTTTGCAGGTTTAATCGTGATTACTGTCCTTATTTTATATGATCCTCTCCACCTGTTACTGTCTGAGGATAGCTGCAACGAGAGGGAGTTTGGAACCAAGAGGTAGGGGAGGGTGACAGGCAGGGTGAAGTGCAAACACTTTTTCTGTGAAACACAGAAAATCTTTTCAGTGAGAAAAATGCTTCCACTTTCACTGTGTTTGAGCTTCTATAACTTTGTTTTAGTAATATTTTGTGAAATTTGGAAAACAAGAGTGTAGTAACCATTTTATTTTAGGTATGTCATTTTTAAGCTTGTGTCAAGAAAAGGGGAGATGTTTAAGCCCAGTTCTTATGGTAAAATTCTCCTCACATGGAACTCAAAGGTGGAGTTTTGTACTCAACTAATAATTTGACGATTATTTATAGTCCTCTATCATTCCCTGTCGGCTGCCAGTGTTCCCACGTGCTCAGTGGATGTAGGTGCCAATGTAGTGAGGCTCAGTCTTTAAATTAGGTGCAGGAACTGTTTTCCTGTCTTCTTTTTTGACGCTGGCGCTAAATCAAAACAAAGTCCCTGTAATTGGCCTTCACTTTCGACTCCCAGTCGAAATTCACCTCTCAGATCCCTTCCCTCCCCATTAAAGAAAATTGAATGCATGATTGATGAACCTGCCACCGGGAAAGGCGTTTCCCTCCACGGCACTACCTGTCCCGGCGTCCGACAGTATCAGTCCTCATGAATAATGCCCACTGAAAAATATATATAAATAATTCTGTTAAACTGAGAGCAGAGGAGTAACTTTTAAATAATGCATCAAAGAAAGAGTGTGAAGGAGCACAGGCCTAAAAGTCTTAAAGGCCCATTCCCTAACCATGTCTGCATCACGTAAACAAAGAGATTCAAGATTCGAGCCACTTTATTTGTCTTGAATCTTGAGGGCATCTTGAGGGCATATCAAAGGGCATATAATCCATAAAAGATCTTTGAATTCAGGATCCTGTCCCTTCATCATATTTTTATTTTTGATCGGGAAGGTCTTCCGCTTTTGTGGCAATTGTTTATTATGAGTTTATTATGTACCCACCGTGAATATGGTGTCATCTGAGGTAAGCATGTTTGTTCTTATCAATGGAAAACATTCTGTTGACATCTTAGATTTAATTTTATCTTCTTGACTGCAGCTAATGTGTATATCTGTATGCTAAGTTAACATCTGCCCAGAAAAATGAATAAAATTTTTTAAAAATAAAAACCAAAATCGCGCAAAGAAGCTCAATTGCTCATTTGCGCAGCCAGTTTAAGGTGAAGACTTCACATGAATGTTACTAGCTAGCTAATTATGTACAGTACATTTCTGTCGCTCATGAAACTTTTGGATTGTAAATATACTCTGGAAGGGGAGTTGGGAAGGTCTATAGGCGATAGGAAACAACTTAAGATAATAATACTAATAATACTGCAATAATTGTCTTCAACCACATCTGCTGTTGTTTCTGAAACCATTACCACTGTAACCAAAACTTTTGTATTGCTATGGTATTAATGACTCATTACTCCCCTTATTTTTTTCTTTCTGTGGTCTGTTTCGCTTGCATTCTGTGAAGATGGGGTCTCCTTGTGTGATTGATCAGGGTAGACAGAAGGCAATTGATATTAATGTACCGTCATCAATTTCTGCACGTGACATGTAATTTAAAAAGCAGGGTATTATCTCATTATGAAACAGTTATAAGTAAATATTACCACCAGTTACAGGCCGTAATTCATTAGGTATTCACTTTTTTTATTTTTATTGTGTGTATAAATACTGAAATAAAAGACACTGTACCATTGCCAGGGTGATCATGAAGGCATGGTCTGCAGAGAGCAGAGGATGCAGCGCAGATCCTGATATACACCTACAGTATGCAGGCACCACAGTCTACGGCTCTGTCCGCATGTATCCAGACCCATTGTCAAACGCACCGATAATGCAGTATACACTGACTCTTTCCTTCCTGAAGTTGACTACTATTCTGAAGATTGTCCTTTTTCTATTCATTAATGAGCCCTGGAAATCACATTACTACTGAAAATCACTTGTGACTTGCACAAAAATGTGACATCTTGCTCAATAATTCATATTGGGTCCATCTAAATGGTAGGCATTTATATAGCGCCTTTATCCAAAGTGCTGTACAATTCATGCTTCTCATTCACCTATTCACGCACACACTCACCAACGGCGATTGGCTGCCAAGCAAGGCACCAACCAGCTCATCAGGAGAATTTGGGGGTTAGGTGTCTTTCTCAGGGACACTTCAACACACCCAGGACGGGATCGATCTGGCAACCCTCCGAATGCCTTACCTCCTGAGCCAACTTCACCCCTTCTAAAATGAGCTCGTCCTGAAGGACGAATGTAATGCACACCAAAGATGAGATATCTGAGAGGAGAAAAGTATGAAAGCTATATCCCTGTTCAACACTTTTTTCTATGATTTAATTGTTTTGCTTTGGCAGCATTTGACAACAGAGTTGTAAGCTTCTGTATTTAATTAATTATACTGGTGACCAGAATGTCACATTTTAATACAGTTCAGCAATGCTGTAATAATTGAATATCCAATTTTCTTAATGATTGCCAGCGTTACACTTTTGCTTAATTTTTTCACTTAAGATTAAACTGTTGTACACTGCCTGCAGTAGCACAAATGCAAGAATACAAGACAACAAGAAATTGATGATGAGAATGGGTCAGAACTGGCCCTTCTTGGCTTGTAATTCGAGCAACTATTTAGAGTACTTGGCGTATGTGCCGGTTCTGGCCTTGAACAATCCCAGGGGGTCTCCGCTTCCACTTCCCGAACTAGCAGGTCATGTAAATATATACCAGCCGGAGAGGACAGCTCCCCACTTGGCTCTCAGCACCTGGCCCTGTGCTTCAGATTCCCTGCCGCTCAACAGACTGTGCAGATGAACAAATGGCAGAGAATCGCGCGGCCTCAGGTGGGCCGTGTGCTTACTAACTCGATTATCACGCCTCGCACCTGTTTCTGTTTCCTCTTTTGGTGGGGTGTTGAACTCAGACAGGGCCCGTGTCCATATTTCAACAACAGGTCCGGTCTTCCTCTGTTTGGGTCCGGCCTTATCTCAGGAAGGGAGTCTGACCTTTCTCGCTGGAATGGTACATATATAGGTAGGGTAGGGATGGGCAAGGCGGGCCATATCGGCTTCTCGATTTCAGACCGACTTCTGATTTTCATTATTTAATCAGCCCAATCGTTTACATGTTCTGTCATGTATAGCCACGTGTGAAATAAACTGCAGCTGATAAATGTTCTTGTCTTGTAATATCTTATTGTAGTCTAACTTAAATCGTTCATGGTTCATATGGCTAATTAGCTGATTGAGTCTGGGTAAGTGGTGGCGGCAAAATCATGCATACTGTGCACAAAGGCCTACCAGAACTGGAGTTGCCCATCCCTGTGTTAGGAGGATACTTCCTGCCTCGAGTGCAGTTGCCTATCTCATAGGAATTGGGCCAATCAACAAACTCTGTCATGATAGAGAAAACAATGTCATGCAAATATATACCAGCCAGAGAGGGCAGCTCCCCTGATAAGCGTTTCCGTTCTTTGTTTCCCTCTGTGGCCACCGTAGTCTGTCTTCCGCTTCCATTCACCTTCATTCATTCGTTTCATCTGTGTTCTATTAGTGTCTCTGCCTCCCGTTCCAGATTTGTACTTCCTTCCTGTTTCCTGTCATTCTAATCACCTGTCCCTCGTTTTATGTTCATTAGTGTTGCATGTTGTATGACGTTGCCAGATTGTCATGTGCTTCCACCTTGCTTTCCAGCGTTAGTTTCTGTCTGTTTCCCAGGGTATCGACCTGTTTTGTTTTCGACAACCGTTTCCAGTATGTCCCACCTGTACTTCTTTGACCTGCTGTTTTTGGACTCTCTTTGATTTACCGGTTTCTGCATTTGGATTTCAACTTCGTTTATCTGCCTGTCTGAACTGCCTTCTCGTTTTTCGACCTTCCGCCTGTGACCTCGACTGCCCGTTTAGTAGAGCTAATCATAAATATGGTGTCCATGTTTTATGACTTTTTGGCTAGCTAGCTAACATAGACTCACCGCTACGAACACCAAGTTAGCTCACGAAGCTCCAACAGTGCAACTTTCATGATGAATAAATAATAAATTACTTCCAGATCAGCTTTGTTTTTTTTGTCTGTGTAAAGTCTAATTTGAATCACATACGCAATCCATTTCAGCATACAGTGACATGGTAATGGTGCTCCCAAGTGAAGGAGACTGTGGTGGGGAAGCTGTCTCTAATGAGAGACCACAAACCGGCTAGGCTTATATGGCTCAGCCAAAAGTGTTAGTGCTAGTTGTGCTTCAGGTGCTGTTCGGAACATAGTGAATAGCTGTCCGAACACAGGGGCTCTGTGTAGTTATTTATTATTTTCTCTATAATTATTGGTCCAATTCACATGACCAAGTGTTTTAATGTCTGGAATAGCCAATAAGCAATCATAATCATAAACCACATTCCTCAGGGGAAAAACTACCATTGAGCGGACGTTAGCTTCTGGTGGAGGCAGCCGCTATATGTCATATCACATGCAACTTCTCCCAGACCTAGCTTGATGTATTCAAGCCTAGTTATGAGGTATTTGAATGGCATTCGGCCTTTGGCTACTAGGAAAGATTAAAGCAATTTGAGGTAAAATAACTTAGTCATTAGACAGACTGACTGCAGACGCAGAATAAATAAAAAAAACTCACGTCATGAAATTGTCTTTCTCTATCTGGAGCTTGTGACAACAATGAAAACGAGTGGCCTGTGATTGGATCGCGGTGTCCGTAGACCCGGAAGACGAAAACTGAAAACCTCAATGTACTCGGGCGGGCCTGGCTTTTGCTCGACATTTGTATGCCGACGTGACGAATGATGTATGGAACGATAAATGAACAAACGCGGTGGCGATGAATAATAAAAGCCGCCTCTGTTTTTAAATCAAATAAACACCGCTTTAATCAAATCCCATAGCGGATTTTGTTTATTCATGTGGTTGAGTTTTTATTATTAGACGTGGCTGTTTGATAACGGGAAGTGAGGCACAGCATAGCTTCCATATATGTAAAACTGTTCAACGTATTGATAAGAGCATCATCTGATCTTCTGAAACATTTATAAAGTGTTGATATAATGCAAAAACATACTGTGTGTGGTTACTCATTTTTCAAAATCAACATTCTGCATTTAATATTCAAGGAATGTTCTGTATTAATTGTGTGACTAACCATTATTTAAATGGGTATTTAAATATTGAATAACGAAATGATTAAAAATTTTAAATAATGAAACTGATCAACAAAACTGACACAAAAGCTTGCATTGATTTATCTACCAAATTTATATTTTAATCATTTAGCACTGCCAGATATTAGCATCAATAATATAACTAATATGATGGTTTAATAAATGAAAAATGCACACATATTGCCTTTCAATTTCTTTTCTGAATCAGTGGTTTTCCATAAATTAATACAGTCATGAATTTCTCACTGCTTGTGGATAAAAATATTTGTGAATGTATTTTATAATAAAAAATACAAAAAATACAAAGAAATTCCAATGAGAAAAGTTACATTTAAAAAATGGAAATTATATTTAAACAATGGAAATTATGATTATTTCTCTTTGTATTTTTTAGTAGATTCATTAGTCAAGTCAAGTCACATTTATTTATAAAGCACATTTAAAATGACTACAGTCGACGACGGTGCTGTACAATTTCTAATTACTATATTTGCTACTATTGCTTGAGTAGAAAACGCTTAAAATAACAACATCTAGCAGACAGTGATATCCTCAGTGGTACAAATCCTACACACCAATGGCTCAGCTGCAAACCTTCGATGACACACCACTGAGAGGGACGGAGAGTGTGGAGACATAGATCGAGGGAGGGAGGACAAAGAGGCCGGGAGGCCGCAGTCAACCTGGCATCCCCTGCGGACTTGACATGAGCTCATGAGTTCCGTGTAAACCCGGGTCAGCCGAGGCTGACAACATTTCAGTGAGGGGTGGTGGGTGGGCTTGCAGATGTACGTTGATGCTTGTGCGAGTGAAGATGATGAGTGCTCCGTGGACGTGCTTATCGGAGTGGAACATACACAGCTGGTGACAGGCTGCATGGCTGTCCGTCCTCTACCTCTACCGCAGCATGCTGAATCAGGTGGTGTATTTGGAGTGCAGATCGCTTTATCCAATGAATCACGCACAGATTATTACAACATGTCGAATATACACCTGGGCATTTCAGGTCAGGTCCCTTTGACAACAGGAGTGGTACCATGTGTTAACCTGTGACCTTGCTACATCCCCACTATAACCCAAACCCCAAAACCAGAGCAGCAGAGAGCACAAGATGAATCCCTTTAAATCTCTGAGATAACCCAGCTCCCATGGGCCCTCCTCTGCAAATATTGATTGCACGTCCAGTGGAGCTTGTTCTTTAATGAACCAGGCCTGAATGTATTGGCTGGATCGGCTCTTGACAAAGGATTATTAATGACAATGTTAATGTTCTGAGGGATTATGGATGTCTGCAAACAGGCCTGGTAATGCGCAGTTAAGAATATGAATTTGCCGGACATGCAGATTCCAAGGTTGCCGTCGCGTGCCGTCTATTATCATCGAGAGCTCACGGCTCTACAACTCACCGCTGCGGCAAGGATTAGAAAAGGACAGTACGAGAACCTTGCTCTTGCTTTCTCTTTCAGCGTCTCAGCACAAACTTGGAAATAGATCGTGTGTGTTGTTCTCCCTTCCGAATGCAGGGAAACGGGGGTGTAAATGGCTAATTAAACTGTGTGTCACTGCTGTCAGAGCTGCCAGGAACATGGGAGAGCATCCACTCCTCTGTGGAGATGGTCTGTAAATAGAAAGGGCTGTGGAAACGCAATCAAGATAAGAATGGCTGGGGACACACAAACACACTAAATTGACACAATTAAGGAAGAAAATGATGCAATCAAAGCTTTCAAGCGATCGGAAGGCAAAGTGTTCTAAAAGTGCTCCCCCCAGAAGAAAAGGGCAACATCAGGTGGTGTGTCCAGGGGAGGTACTTGTTCTAAGCACAGCAATTTGCCCCACTGTTCGGTGCCACTGTACTCCAACCGGCATTTGAAGCACATGGAAAAAGTTAATTCCAACCACATGAATTCCTTCTATTAGGATTGAAAGTTGGTTGATGGAAAATCTGTACAAAAAATGTATTTGTGGTTATTGTTGTCTACGTCCTGGAGGAGAGAGCAGGACGACGTGTAACACATTTCATTTTAACTGGTTTAATTTCTAACCCAATGTACTGGAATACAGAGCCAGCAGAATTGTGTGACTGCCCATGTTAATGAGGAACAAGCGTTTGTTCATTTGAACATGAGCATTTGAACAAAAACATTAACAATTTTTATTACCTGGTAATTATTTCTGTTAAATCAACTGCTTTCCAAAGGTCAGGCATCTTTAACTACCACTCATTACCTGCATAACAGAAAGGGATCGGATGTCTGCAGGCAAGTCTTTGACATACTGCTCAATTTCAATTATTGCCTGAGGAAAAGACTGCACTTTAATCACTCGATATCTAATTAAGACGACATTTGTTATCACAGGGTTTGTAGATTGAATCTAAGTGGAAAAGCCTTTATTGTGATTCATCCCACTAAAACCTAGAGGATAGGATAATGTGGTGGGTGATATAATGAGAACAATGTTGTAATAAACAACCACTGCAGAATATTTTATCAGTTTGTTAAATACCAGTGGGAGAGCAACATTTAGGTACTTCTGATCAACAGCCAGGCTCTAAAAGAGCAGTATTAGTCAACCTTCAAATGGTAAATAGTAGTTTTTTTTTTTTGTTTTTTATTCAAATCTGTGTTTTATTGATCTTGCCTGGTGTATTTGAGCCTGCAAGCAGGAACAAATAGGCAGGGTTTACACTTTTAGGATCATTTCATTTGTTCCAATACACCAGGTAAGTGGAATCAAATGCAGAAAGCTATTTGAATCCAAAACAAACACTATTTCATCCCAGGTCTGCTATGAGGTAGACATTCTGGAAAGTAAACCGAGGATCCTTTATTTATGTAGGAGAGCCCCATTGAAGTTTTCCAAGGGGCAAAATGTAAATTTCAAGCCACACACACAGGGACCCACAGAGTTTTCGATCCATAATTTTCTTCATCATTTCTAAAGGGAAGTCAAATAATGTTTGGAATTAGTTTGTAAAAACCAAAGAAAACATTTTTGTTGAAATGTTTAACAGCCACTTGAGCATATGTTTCACCTGCATATACATTTCAGGTGTACATATGAAATTAAATGAATTAACATCAGCAGTTGGTGCATTCATTGTTGCAAGGTAAACAGCAGGCTTGACTCTAGTCCATTCTGATTCCTCGGGCTTTGGAGCGGTACAATCCCCGGCCATTACGCAGAGACTCATTACGTACCCTGAAATCAACAACAGGCCAGGTCCAGAAATACCCGGCAACTTTTTGCAAGTGTTCCCTTCCCGCTGGGTAATTGCCACAGCGGGAGATAGGAGCGTTTCACACGGGGCCCACAAGGCGCTTCCAGAGCTTTCCGTCTGCCTGCGCCACGGTAGCCCACCGTGGGTGGCAGCAGAAAGAGAGGAGACGGATAGAGAGGAGAGGCAGCGGCCTCTGACAGGTGACATTTATCCACTGTAGGCTAATGGCAGGCTGCTGGCTGTCTGAAGACACTTGTTTTGACAGCGTGAATCAGCTGGCTGCGGCCAATCGTGAGGAGGGATGATAAACGATCATGCGGCTCAATAGGGGAGGCTGGGGGTGGGGGTGGGGGTGGAGCGGGGGGGTGGCGTGGGTCCTCGATTGGGGGCCGGAGGTTTCCACAGTCCAAAACAATCTGATTAACACATTAGTAAAGAGAGAACACAGGAACACAGTCCAAAACAATCTGATTAACACATTAGTAAAGAGAGAACACAGGACCACAGTCCAAAACAATCTGATTAACACATTAGTAAAGAGTGCACACAGGACCACAGTCTAAAACAATCTGATTAACACATTAGTAAAGAGTGCACACAGGACCACAGTCCAAAACAATCTGATTAACACATTAGTAAAGAGTGAACACAGGACCACAGTCCAAAACTATCTGATTAACACATTAGTACAGAGAGAACACAGGACCACAGTCCAAAACTATCTGATTAACACATTAGTAAAGAGTGAACGCAGGACCACAGTCCAAAACAATCTGATTAACACATTAGTAAAGAGAGAACACAGGACCACAGTCCAAAACAATCTGATTAGCACATTAGTAAAGAGCAATCACATGCCGAGATGTTACAAAGTTCTTCATCTGCACTGGCTGACACTTTATCTGTGTTTCTACACAGAGCTTGTCGTATCATCCCAAAGCATTGCAAACTGGAACGCACCTCATCCGTACAGTAACTTCTGTAGCAAATAATCTTACATTATTTATTTTGTTAGATGTCCTCATTTGTGGAAGGACTTCTAATTCTACTTCGACTTGATGCGCTCCATTTTCGGCAGCCCACTTTTTAAAGTGCAGGTCCTTTGTGGCATTTCAACATATGGCACTTAGGTGCAGGGGGCATAAATAGCAACAGTCCCCCCCAAAGAACAGGCAAGATATTCAACATGTTTGGTCAAATGATACAGACAAACGTGAGTTTACTGTGCATTGCAACATTTGCTTCCAAGAACATTACCCAATACTACTATACTCATTGTAAGGAGAAATGCATATTTTGCATTCACTTTTGCAGTCCTTCATTCATTGGGATAAATAAAGTTTTTTTTAATTGAACCACAAATGTGTCTTGCAAGAAAAAAACACGTTGCAGTGAAAATATTTTTAATTGAATGTCTCTTATGTTAAGAGAAATACTGTACAGAGCACAGGGAAGAAAAATTGAATGTCGTTATTTGAAGACGCAGGGTCTCAGGAGGTTAAGATTATTTCTTGACAGATTAAATTACATACTTATTTGAATCTCACATAATAATACATTAATATGAAAGTACACATGTATAAGTGTGACTAATATAAAAGTACACTGGCAGTAGTCTTCAAATCTTCTTTCTGAAACAGTTCACTGATAGTTTTTTGTTTGATTGTGGATTGTTATTATATTTCTGTCTCTCACTGTGCACCATTCCGTTCCTGTAATAGTTTATGTGCAGCTCGGGGGAAGTTATGGGGCTGTGCTCCCCTGCATTGTGTCTGTGGTCCTGACGGTAAAAGCGCAGGGCACGCCGTCCTGCAGGCACTGAGTGATGCGCCGCCCCCGGTGCCTCTGGTGAGAGGCGCCGTGCCCTGTGATGGATGGCGCGCGGCTTTTAGCGAAATCATTCAAGTCATTACAGAGAGAAAGGGTCAAAGGGGTGTGAGGCAGGCCGTGTATTCTCGTCTCGCGGCGCGTCGGGAACCATGTCGACGCCGTCCGTTCCCGGACCCGCGTCTAAACCCCCGGTATTTCGGGGGGGATCAGAGAGCAGAGAGAGTGCGGAGCACGGTAGGTTATTGAGGGCTGGGATTTTTGAGTAGGGCGGCCTCTCCAAATTAACCCCGTTCCACTTCCTGCACTTCTCATGTAGATGACGCAAGGTTCATAGCACTCCTGGGTATATTTTTGATGGCTTTCAGAGATTGTGATTCACACTCCCCCTTCCCTTTTAACAACGGTGAAGGGGAATTTCATAGTGTCTCTCACAAAGAGAGATGAAAGACAGCCAGATTGCCTCTTTTCTTGGTGCGGGGTGGCGGGGGCAAACTGACAGCTAAATGAAGGCAGAAATAGTAAGGGCCCTATTTTCAATGTCGAATCGCAGTTGTCAAGCGCGAGTGGTAACTCAAGGTGCTGGCATGTTATGGCGTGGCCAACTGAATTTCAGTAATTCTGGACTTTGTAAAAGAGGCACAGTTGTTTAATAAGAATAAATTGTGGTGGGCATGGTAGGGTTTGTTTTCATTATTGCCCATCGGCCAAAATTATTTTCCCTTAAAAACAGTGTGTTAGCGCCACATCCAACTGCAAATGTAATCATGGCAGGAGAGCAAGCACATCATGAAAGGCTCCATTACGGGTGGATCTATGAACCATTACTTATGATGTGAAAAGACAGATGAGACCGAATAGTTTTAATTTGAATAATTTGCCCCCTCAAACAAAAAATATTTTCCATGGATATGCCAGTGCTAACAACTACGTATAACAAAGGGTTAGTGAACAGTTCCGCGGGGGTGAATATTCCCAAACTGGCCAGGAGTAGGAGGCAGCCGGCAGAAGCCCCCTCTAGTCAGTGTCTCCATTGTGCTGCTGCCACCACTGTTTTTAATTGGCAGTCATCACGCCTGCCAAACAGAGGAAGGGAAAGTAGCCTCCATGTTAATCTCTGTTAAAATGTTTCTGTACACAGAAACATATTCCAGTTACAGAAAGATACACAGTACAGGCAATTGGAAAAAAATGCGACATTTCAGGGACAAAAAATGCAACATTTCAGGTACAGTCAGGTACTTCATCCAAACAGTATTTTCATCAGGCAGAGTGAAGCATTTGGCGTATACTCTTTTTTTTTTTAAAGTAAACTGAATTCCTGCCTTCGTTGCAATTTCAGTTCATTTCACCAGCTCGAAAATTGCACCACGTAGCTAGCATTTCTTGTATTTTATAGTTATTTATAACTATAATGGAACATGAAAGTTATAACTACATGTAAGTATAGTGTTTTAAAATTGTATTGCTTGAAGGTATGTGTATGTGTGTGTGTGTGTGTGTGTGTGTGTGTGCGCACACACACCCCCCCGAAACTAAGCATGTTGTTTAAAGATGGTGGGAATGCTAATGCTAATTGCAAGTATTGACATGAGATCAACATTGCTTTAATCCTCTCCAATCTGCATATGCTTCTTGTTAGAGAGTATGGTGAAGAGTTTAGACAAGCAGCTGTAATTACAGGGTGCCTTGATAATTTTTTTCCAATTTTAGTGCTGCATTACTGCTCACTGGCAGTTATAATAATGCTAAGAGAGAACAAAACCTGAAAACTGAGCATCTCATCGAAGCTTTCTTATGTTGCACTTTACATTTTGTGTTTCATCAATTACATAAAATAATAGCAGTTTCTCCCGTGCAATATCATTTTTTCTTTTACACGAAGAACTTGAACTTGAGTTCAAACTGTCGTCATAAAACTCTTCATGGAATACAAATAAATTGCAGTTGTTAAAGTAAATGAGATGAAAGTTTTGACCACAGCAACAGGTGTTGTTATTTTGATTTACAAATGAGAAAAGCTAGCAAAGAGAGTGTTTAGATTCTGAATATGAATTATTACCTACCAAGTTCAAGTTACTGAGATACTAAACTGAGATACCATTTTCTGTCACTCACAGACTTGAAATAAGCCAATCAATGAACCAATCGAAATTCATTCTCGTGCAGGGAAGCATTTCCCACATTATCATGAATGTCTGAAAGCAGGTCCCCAGCCGTAATGAACACTAAGACATTTGTAATGTAGATGGAAAGCTGTCTACAGGTTTTTAGAGACCTGATTTTATAGACTTTTATAGATTTTAATGCCAAGGAGGGGTAAAGTTCATAATGCAATCTGTACAGTTCTTATCTCATGTCCAGATTTACTCAAAATAAACATGATCACCTGCAATTGCTTTGACAGCAAACCTCATTGATCAATAGGGAAAAAAATGACCACATTTGGAGTGAATCAAGGTCTGATACTTTTGTGCATCAGAGAGCTTTTTCCATTCCCATGAAAAGAATTAGGAGTGATGTTCAGCCAAAAGGAAATATCCTTCTGCTGTCGAGGGATTCTAAAAGAAAGTAGGGTAGTGATAAGAAATGGTTGCTGTATGTGTACAATACATTTTTACAGTTGCAAAGCAATTGGCTAAATTACATAAATGTTATGTTTTTCTGCCTATTCACCATTTTTTAAAGAAAGGCAGGTTCCAAAGTACAGAATATTGTGTTATTCTCAAAAGAAAAGCACACCTATTCATACAAACACTTGTGTGGAACTCCCCTGTGTTCTGTTTTGTGAGTTTTGAAGATTGAAACACTTTAAGACTGTCTTCGTCCATGTTCGTCATAAACATTCACTCCCAATCAAAATGCAGGAAACAGCAGAGGAAACAAGGAGTCCTATAAAACATGGGGTTCCCGGGCTGGCAGAAGGAGATTCTGAGCAGGCTTATGTGGGCTTATGTCAGAAGAATCTCTTCTGCTGTTATATATAAGACAAATGAGTGCTTATGCTTGGGTGCAGCATCCTTCTGGGACGATGTGTTTTTATTTGATGGAGCGGTATCAAACAAAATCCCCCACCCCTCTCCGCAATACTAGAGATTACCATGAAATATGCCGGAGTCTATTGCATTTGAACAAACCAGCAAATAAAAAATGCACCTGGAAGATGAAAAATGATGATAATGTTTATGACCCACCTGTTGCTCTGGATACTTTCTGTCCAAGAAAAAATAATCTGGGATAATGCTTTCCACCTCGAACCCAAATATTCAATTAAAAATGTAGCTTCTTATCATTGATTTCTTATCCCTGATTCCAAAAGTATGAAAGCTTCAGCACATTAGCATGAAACGCAGTTGGTAAGCCGTTCCCGAAGAATGAAAACTTCAGCATGTTCGCAAGAAACAGAGTTGATGAGCCCTTTCAGAAGTGTGACATTTTCTGATCCATTTTCTGCTCACCCCTGCCATTCCCCCTTCCTCCCACCGGTGAGATGTGACTCAGTTACACCACACAGAACAGCAGGGTTTACAAATGACTTCACAAGCCAATCTTTATGCATAACACAGGACACAGCCACACCGAATACTCAACCCAAAATACCGATTAGCAACGTGAAGCCAAAATTAAACGGTTGAATTCAATGTGTCAGTTCATAAGAGTTCATTGTACATTTTCATAACAACACATAGACAGCACTATACAGTATGGCATTTATTTATATTCATTAATTTGGTATTTACAGGAGTATTACAAAATATATGTATATGCTGTGTATAATAGTATCAACATACGTCTTGTTACAATGCAAAGCTTCATTACTGGAAGCATCAGTTTTATGTATGGTGTAGAGCACAAAGTGAACAGAACCACTATCCATAGATAAGTGTGAGAACTGTGGCATAGACGAGACATCAGTACAAAACACACATTAAAGTGATACACAAAAAAGTAAATTGAAATTTGAAGCATGTTTTACCTCACTTTTTTACATTTACAATATTGACAGATACATTTTTAAAATTTCACTGAATTCATTTACTGTAGCAACACCTAACACCTTTCATAGTTCTGCTCAGGCCAAGGTTTAGAGCATACCGTCATATGAATAAATAAATAAATAGTAAGTAAACAAACAAAAAATAAATATATAGGCTAAACGGTGTTTGGCGACATAGGGAATTGGGAGGGTGGGTCACAATTGTAACTTTGGGGGGAGGTGTCGATTTTTCCCCAACTTCCTTTGCCACCTAACCCAGATGCCTGGTGCCCCACACTGGTGGATGAAGCCCTACAGTAGGTGACCAACCGATGTCTAGAACCGGCCCTGTTTGGTGTCTATAGACCAAGAAAACAACCATTTACAACCTGTAATAATAAACAGTGAAAGACATTGATAAACATGTTTTTTATCAATGAAGAGAATTGCACTTGTGTCTTAACCTTGATTTTGTTTTCTTCAAATAAATACTTCTTTTTGAAATATTTACACTATAATAGGCACACTTTTTACGTACTGTACAAGCATTTTTTTTTCTCTTCTGCTCTTTTTGAGAAAAGAATACCCTAGTGCTCTAGATTGCATGTGTCAAACTCCAGTCCTGGATGGCCACAGTGTCTGCTGATTTTTGGAGTGTTTTCTGCACCAGTGGTTCATTCAAGTCATTGATTGGCTAAAGAATCCACGCACCTTGTTCTCAAGGCCTTCATTGTCAGCTGATTGAAAGCAAACCACAAAAACCCACACACACTGCAGCTCCCTGGGAACTCAGTTTGGCCCCCTGCTCTAGATACTGTCTGCCAATAGTTCCACACATGGGGTGAAGTAATCTGATTTAGGGACATAGGGGTGGCGTTTACCTCCGGTGATGTGTTTTATTTATTTCATTTTACAGAATCAACCTTTTTCTATTTAAAATACAGTGATACAGGGTAACACTGTTTGATCCAGTATCAAAAAACATATACACTCAGTGATCACTTTATTAGGTAGACCTTGTTAATACAACTATTTAATCAGCCAATCATGTGGCAGATGTGGGCAAAAACTTGTTGTTAATGGGAGAGGTTCTGAGGAGAAGGGACAGGCCGATCAGAGCTGACAGGAAGGTAACAGTAACGCAAATAATCACACATGAAAACAGTGGTACGCAGAAGAGCATCTTGGAACAGACAACGTGTCAAACCTTTAAGTGGATAAGCTACAGCAGCAGAATACCAATAAGTCTAATAAATACCTAATAAAGTGCTCACTGAGTGTATACTTTATATACTAAAATACAATACAAGCGTAATGGTTCACCATTGCTAAACTGTTTAATTTTTGTCACACATGATCTTATTTATTTGAATGATTGCCTATATATGGAGTGCTTTTGATTTAAAGTGAACTGCAACTTTTAAAACAAAGTGGACCATTTCATAACTTGAAGGGGAGGTTCACCCAGAAATAAAATTAAGGTTGGGTTAGGGTTAGGGTTAGGGTTCCAGATAGTTTTCTAGATATTCACTGCAGCTCAAGTGACCCATATTTCTGTGCCGCTCAATGTGCAAAAAAAAGACATTTGAGAAACTCAATAGCATTGTCCATCCATCCATCCATTATCTGAACCCGCTTATCCTGATCAGGGTCGCAGGGGGGCTGGAGCCTATCCCAGCATACATTGGGCGAAAGGCAGGAATACACCCTGGACAGGTCGCCAGTCCATCGCAGGGCACACGCACCATTCACTCACACCTACGGGCAATTTAGACTCTCCAATCAGCCTAACATGCATGTCTTTGGACTGTGGGAGGAAACCGGAGTACCCGGAGGAAACCCACGCAGACACGGGGAGAACATGCAAACTCCGCACAGAGAGGCCCCGGCCGACGGGGATTCGAACCCAGGACCTCCTTGCTGTGAGGCGGCAGTGCTACCCACTGCACCATCCGTGCCGCTGCCTCAATAGCATTGTCTCTTTCCAAATATAATGCCATAGTTACAATGGTGCTTCAAAATTCATGGTAGAGATAGTATCGGATGTAATTTAAGTCATGTTCATACGACATAAATGACACCCCTTAATATCTCAACCATGAATGTTGAAGCGGTTATTTGCCGTATTTGCCAAAATTGCTGTATTGAGACTACAGCAATGGTCACGTCACCACCATTGAATTATCATACTAGTCCGCCTGGATATACACTGTGCAAACTTCAGTAGAAGTATCTGGATGAAACAGTGCACGAACTAAGCTTGGTTGATGTAACTGTGGCATTACAGTATATTTTGGAAAGAAACGTTGTGGTTGAGCTTTTCAAGTACAATTTTTTGGGATATTGAGCACCACAAAAAATGGGTCCCTTTGTAAAAAAAAATGCTTTGTATCCAGGTGAGCTGCAGTGAATACCAGTAAAACTATCTAGATAGATAGTGGGAACATACCTTAATTACATTTTTGGGTGAACTGCCCCTTTAAGTTCTGTGTACACATATGATTAAAGAGCCACTTACCAAAATGTACATGGTGTGCAGGAAAATGTATATTCCATTACTGTGCTAGAGAGTTCAAAGTAATTCCTTGTTATTACTTGTTATTCATAATAATACCACCAAACAACAAAGAATATACATATTATGAAAGTTAATGTGAACAATAAATGTAACATGCATTAAAATTTTTGTCACGGGCTTAAATTACTCTGCAATATTTACATTTTACATATTTCTAAATATTATGTGTACAGTAATACTTCATACCTCTGCCTACTGGATTTGTGGTATTTCTGAGGAGGAGAGATTGCTTCATACATATATTTTGATAAAGCATTACATGAATTCCAAGCTTACAATCCGTTGCATTTTTAGCACATGATATTTCATGGACGTACTGCATTAGGTAAAATATATGGTTTGCGGGCAGATTAATCCATATAATGTCTGGGAATGTCTTGCTCCCCAACAAAAAATTTACGCTAGGAAACAACTACAATTCCCCAATCCTCTACCCCCACACACCCTGACACCGACCCAAACTATCCCAGTTTAAACCTCTCATGTTGTGCTTTTTGCTCATTTTTGTCCCACACATCACTGCCTGAAACTGCCAAACTGAACGCATAACGCACTTTCTCATGGCAGAGCTAGTGCCAGACTGGCTCATTTATACTCCTTTCCCACTGTGGAGCTGGAAATAGCTTGGCTCATTTACAGTATACCCTTTCTCATTACAGAGGTGAGACCAGGCTAGTGCATGGAAATATCCTGGCTCATTTCACCTCTTGTTCATTGTACATCTGGAACCAGGCCGGCTCATTTTACGTTTACTTTACCTGATTTCATTATTGAGGTGGGACTAGACCAGCGCATTTGACCCTTTCTCCACGGTAAAGGAAGGACAAGGCTGGCTTGCCTAGTTGTAGTTTCAGGATGTTTCCCATGATGTCTTTTGCACACAAAGTATGCCAGCTTGGAGCCTTTGTAGTGTTTGCCATCTTGTGGGTGGAGCCACATGTTCCATTAGCTTCTGCATTCAAAATGAAGGGGAGCCCACAAGGGTACACTGTCAACAGTCAACAAAAAGAAAAAAAATTTTTTTTACTGGAACACTAAGCTGATAGACAAATTGGGTTATATGGGGCCTGGTTCCCACAGAATGACCAAGAACTACAAGTGTAAGCAAAGTCCAGGCACTCATCTTGATCCGGGCAGACAACAGTGTTCAATGTGATGTGGGGCACTACATTTCTAGTTACAGGTAATGCAATGGAAAAAGCAATCAATCACACTGCTGTAGACGAGCCAGCTTTGGCTCCAGGTGGTGTTGGGCCGTCTCCAGCGCTGGGGTTGAAAGTGAGTACCGTCGTCCCCCGTTTCCTTAAATCCAGAGCACAAGCGCAAGCCTTCGCCGGAGTAGCACGCCAGCGAATTCATTTCATTGACTGTCTGTTACATTCCAAAGCGATCACAGAGATGGATAAATTTACATTCTTTTTAAAGCATGGCAAAAGCCTTGCATCTTTGTGAAAGAAGAAAAGGCTCTGTGTATCTTCTTTTGCAGCGATTTTGCTTTCACACCCTCTTAGATCTGAAGGTAACAAAGTGTCGGAGACATGCACACAAACGCAAACCCCCCAAAAACCGGAACGGGCGCTTTCAGGCAAGACATGGCTGTTTATCTCTCTCTGCCTCTCTCGCTCTCTCTGTGCTTTCCCTTCTCGGTTTTTTTTCTTTCTTCTTCAGCAGTGCAGTATCTTAATGAAAGCCTTCCTGAACTCGACGTTGAAAGTGGTGTATATGATTGGGTTGACAGCGCTGTTGACATATCCCAGCCAAGTGAAAGCATTGTACATCTCCACCGGGACCTGGCAGGTGGTGCAGTGAGTGTTCAAGATGTGCGTGATGAAGAACGGCAACCAGCAAATAATAAACACACCTGGAACACAGAGAGGAAGAGAAACGATATGATCCTCTACTTTGACACATTTCTGTTTTACAGTTTTAAATGTAGTTTCCCCATATCGTACATGAGAACAGCAACAACAACAAAAACAATCCATTTACAGGTGTTTGTAATTTAACCAACAGTCTATTTGACATTTACGTACGTGACATTTATAGACTAATAAGGTTTCTGTGGACAACCGGGAATAGAGCCTCAAGCGCTTGAGGGTGGTGGGGTTGGGAGGATAAAAAAAAAGCTGAAGGTCTCACCCAGAACAATGGCCAACATCTGCGTGGCTTTCTTCTCCTTCTGCTGAGAGATTTTCCTCTTGTTCAGGGTCTTGACGGAGGTGCGGGTTTTGCCGTTGGGCAGGGCCTGGGTCTCGAAGGCCTTGGCGGTCTTGGGGGCGTCGGCGTCTTTGGCGTGGCCGTTCTCGCCGTTGGCCCGGCTGACGGCGGGGGAGGGCGGGGCCGAGCTGGGGCAGGGGTTGGAGGAGCCGGGGGTGCAGAGCTGAGGGCCGCAGGCTGCGGGGGCCAGCTTCTTCTTCTCAGGGCCACTGTGGCTGCTCACCATGTCCAGCTCCAGGTGGTGACTGTGCTGCACCGCCTCCTGGATCAGAATCTGCCCCAGAAAACCCGCAAAGTGGCTCAGTGTGGGCGCGCCCCTGGCACATAGGGGGCGACATGGCTCAGGCAGTAAGAGCAGTCGTCTGGCAGTCGGAGGGTTGCCGGTTCGATCCCCCGCCCAGGCTGTGTCGAAGTGTCCTTGAGCAGGACACCTAACCCCCAAATGCTCCTGACGAGCTGGTTGGGGCCTTGCATGGCAGCCAATCGCCGTCGGTGTGTGGGTGTGTGGGTGTGTGGGTGTGTGAGTGTGTGAGTGTGTGAGTGTGTGAGTGTGTGAGTGTGTGAGTGTGTGAGTGTGTGAGTGTGTGAGTGTGTGTATGAATGGGTGAATGGAGAAGCATCAATTGTACAGCGCTTTGGATAAAGGCGCTATATAAATGCCTGCCATTTACCATTTACCATTTACATAGGGGCGGTCTGTAGCGTAGTGGTTAAGGTAAATGACTGGGACACGCAAGGTCGGTGGTTCTAATCCCGGTGTAGCCGCAATAAGATCCGCAGAGCCGTTGGGCCCTTGAGCAAGGCCCTTAACCCTGCATTGCTCCAGGGGAGGATTCTTGCCTGTTTAGTCTAATCAACTGTACATCGCTCTAGATAAGAGCGTCTGCCAAATGCCAATAATGTAATGTAATGTGCCCTGGCACATGCCATCTACAGTGCTCCTCTTCCCACAACACAACCATTTAGTTTGATATCAACATATCAAAATGTCCCTTCATTTAACCCTCCTATTATGTTTGGGGTCAATTTGACCACATTTAGTGTTTGGCATCTCTTATAAAATCAGTTAACCTTGTTTCATATTGATACTGTATGAATTTTCAAGTTTTCTAATTTGGTGGGATTAAATGGTAGACATGCAATTAACATACTGCTATGCTAAGTCCTGTACAAACTGTGCATGCATATGTGTTGTGTGGGGTTCTTTGGACTCTCTGTAACTGTATAAAATTATGTAACCATTTTTATTTTTATCTCATATTTCATTGCGGATGATTCTGGTGGAACTTCCCCATAGAGGTGCCAAACTTTCACTTACTGTAACTTAAGCTCTAAAATGAAATGTTTCTCAGAGATTTTTCATAATTATGGATAAAAGGCAGGTAATTGGGAAAAAAACAAGAACATGATGACAAAGGTGTCCAAATACTGTATGTCTATTACTATAATTGTTTTGTTTATTTAAACTGTCGGGCTCAATTTGACCCTAAACATAAAAGTGGTCATAAAATCTTAACATAATAGGAGCGTTAATTAACCCTGAACTTATTAACACTGGATTTTATAGTGCGTAAAGTATCCTACTGTAGATAAGGGACTCTTAAAAGCTTTATAACCATGGCATTTAATTTCTGTACAGAACAGATGCTTACACTAAACTGTGGTTGGGTATTGTACTGTATTACACTTTCTGAAGGTCTCATACCTTCCACAGATGACCAGCACTGCCTACACATGCCAGAGTGCTTATGATACATGATATGCCCTTAACCCTGCATTGCTCCAGGGGAGGATTCGTCTAACCAACTGTATGTCGCTCTGGATAAGAGCGTCTGCCAAATGCCAATAATGTAATGTAATGCAATGATAAGAGATATGTATGGCCATTACAGCCAGCAAAGGAAGACATGCTTGATAAAAAACCTAATATAGAGTCAGGGGGCGTGGCATATTACATTAAGATGACAAACAACATCAATCCGATGGACTTACCACTTTCTTGTTTTTTAGAGTGAAAGCGCCGTTTGACTTGACAATCACAGTGCAGAGTTTCACGTCCTCCACGTTAGTGCACTTCTCCTGTGCGGGGAGAAAGGAGAGGAATGTCAGGCCGGCGGGTCATTGTCTCACTCGGGCCATGGACTGCGGATGGCGGCCTTTCGGGGAGGAGCACATTTGGGGCTGCTGCGTCGCTGAGGGAGGGCTGAAAGCTACTCAGGTGGCGTCTCATCGTGCACAAGTCAAACTCTGGTTAACTAAAACACTGCCTGCACAAGCATAGGGCAGGTTAAGGTGCATGACCGGCGACCCGCAAGGTCGGTGGTTCGATCCCCGGTGTAGCCACAATACGATCCGCACAGCCGTCGGGCCCTTGAGCATGGCCCTTAACCCTGCATTGCTCCAGGGGAGGATTGTCTCCTGCTTAGTCTAATCTACTGTACGTCGCTCTGGATAAGAGCATCTGCCAAATGCCATTAATGTAATGTACTCTTTCATTGCAATGACTGTGCAAAGGCAACTGGTGACCCATCCAGGGTACAAAACCTGCTCACAGATCGCCCCAAATAAATGAAGGCACATGCATTTCTATACATAAGAGATCATTTTGGAATTGCAATATTGTAATTCATGGCCTACTGTACGTACACATTACCGGAACACATTAGGAGTAAATTGATTTATTTTGGTTTTGTCTCGAGAATAGGTCTCTCTCTCTCTCTCTCTCTCTCTCTCTCTCTCTCTCAGACACACTCTCTCTGTAAATAACGATGGACTTATGGGAAAGCATATTGTTTCCATGGTGACCCACTCTTGTCTATTATTTACGAAAGTATTTTCATCACCTCCGTGAAAAGAAAAAAATAGATGCTGGGTAAATTTAGAAGGGTAAAAACAGAGCTTCCTCTCTCTCTCAACATCTTTCTTTCTCTCTGGCTTTCTCTCTCCATCATTCTCTCTCTCATGATGAATAATATCTTTGGCAGGGTTCATTGATCCGGAGCAGACCATTATAACGAAATAGCTACAGAAATCAATGGCAAGGCAGGTTAAAAGTCAAATGTGGGAAATGGTAATTACTCTAACAGAAGCAAAGCCCAAAACCGTAGCGCCTCCCTTCCCCCCTGCCTCTCCCCTGCCACACAGTCGGTTTGCATCCACAAAGAGAGTTGTGTTATTTACTAGTGTCATTAGGATAATACCTTTGCTAGTTTTCTTTGGCTAGGTAAGCTGTTTATTCATATATGTGCATGGTGCGGTATTATTATTATTTTTTTAATACAGATGATCAAATAGGCCCTAGTCCTTATCTTTGTTGTACTGGTAGAAATTGAAATTATGCTTCCCGGTCAAACAGGTATTTGTGGTTTCCTTTCAATCAGCAGCCAATTAAGGCCTTGAGAACAAGGTGTGTGGACTCTTTAGCCAATGAAAGACTTTGGAATGCTGAAACACCAGACACTGCGGCCCTCCAGGACTGGAGTTTGACACCCCTGGTCCAAGTTATCAAATAAGCCTCAAACCACTATGCTGCTGCCAGATATGGAGTAGATACAAAAATAATTGTTTCTCCAGAATATTTTTTCCAATCATCTTATGTACTCACGTTCAAGCAAGCCCTAGGGTCTTTCAGCGCACTTTGCACTTTGCTCTAGGTCACTCTGGATAAGAGCGTCTGCCAAATGCCATTAATGTAATGTACTGTAATGTAATGTAATGTAGTGTAATGTAGTGTAATGTAGTGTAATGTAACATAATATAGTGTACTGTAGTGTAACGTAATGTACTGTAATGTACTGTAACGTAATGTAATGTACTGTAATCTAACGTAATGTACTGTAATATACTGTAATGTACTGTAATCTAACGTAATGTAATGTACTGTGCTGAAATGTAATGTTCTGTACTGTAACGTAACGTAACGTAACGTAACGTCACATAACGTAACTTAACGTAATGTACTGTAATATACTGTAACGTAACATAATATAATGTAATATACTGTAATGTACTGTACTGTAGTGTACTGTAATGTAATATAGTGTAATGTAATGTACTGTAATATACTGTACTGTAATATAGTGTAGTGTACTGTACTGTACTGTAATGTAATGTACTGTAATATACTGTAGTGTACTGTACTGTAATGTAATGTACTGTAATATACTGTAGTGTACTGTACTGTAATGTAATGTACTGTAATATACTGTAGTGTAATGTACTGTAATGTACTGTAATGTGAAAGAGAGAGGGGGTGAGCTCCGCTCGCGCGCGTCACCTTGCCGGTGGAGTCGGCGTCCGTGGCCTGGGCGCAGCGCTTGGTGTTGACGCGTTTCCGGCGTTTCCGGAGCACGACGTAGATCTGCACGTAAACCAGCAGGGTGATGATGAAGGGGACATAGAAGGACACGATAGAGGAGTACACCACGAAGGCGGGGTTGGCGATTACACAGAGGGCGTCGTCGCGGGTGGCTGGAATGCACAGCACACACAAACATTCACACACACATACACACACGCGTGTGTGTACAGAGCAGCAGTGGCAGGTGAGATAAAAATTTAAAAAAACAATACACGCAGAGCTTATTTATTTGATGATAATCACAACCCTAGCTTTAAGGTATCCATTTCGAGGGGGAACGCGAAGTACTCGGTAATATGACTCTACGGACACTTGGGTGCAGCCATTTTGGAACGAGCTAGGTTGTGGTGTTATTCAGTTTGTTTGTCTTGGCTGCTCAAGATATTCATATAACAAGACTCGACAATGAATTGTGAGGAAAAACAAAACAAAACAAAACAGAGAACCAATGGAGGGTCCTTTTGTATTGCCCAGGTGGACTCTGTCCTTGCAGGGCAGCCAGAAAATGGCACAGTACTGTAGCTGCAGTCTAATCAGAGGCAGTTCATGGAAATCATGGATCATTTTAAATTTCAAATCTGAATACAGGGCCATACCCTAACCAGGGAAAAAAGTGACTGAACCAGAGCTATATTACTAAGTGCCTCAGGTCCCCTTTACACCAGCCTTCAGCTCAATGCATTGGTCACAAATCGTAACTCTTTGTTATGCCTGGTAATATCCAGTGTAAGTCAATGTTTGAAGTGTATTAATAAGGCAGAGCCCAATATGGGCTTCAGCACCAAACGTGTTAAATTGGAACTGCTTGGTCAAACATAAAAACATGCGTAATTGTGTACATGTAAAGGTAGTTACAGTATGAGAAATTAAGCACCTCGTCTTTAAACAGGCAGGCTTGTACTGTACATTCTTGACACGTTCTTGACCTTTGAATCACTGACTCACATGATCCAATCAAGACTGTGGGGCGTATTCAACCAGCAGTTATCCTTAACATTACAAATAAACCAAGAAGTAGGCAATTACATTTGTATGGTGAATGTTCAGTGATGAAGAAAAAATGTTAATAATAATTTGTGCTCTTAATTGTTGGTCAAAGTTACTGTCCGGGCAAACGTTGATAGAATCCCAGTGACTTCGTGCTCCACGGTACTGCGCTGTGATTGACACAGCTCTGCATGATACAGCACTACCATCAGCAGATTGTCTATTACGAATGTCAAAACCTCCCTCACCCACCATTGATAAACTGTGCCTCTTTGCACATGCACAAAGGGCTTATTTACCTGTATTATTTAATCCAAACAAGAGGGGGCAGGATATGGCAAATGACAGGACCCAGACCACAGAAATCATGACAGTGACCCTTCTTCTGGAGCTGTAGCGGGTGTTGTACAGCATCGGCATGGCTACGGCAGTGTATCTGAGAGGAATATCAGGGGGCGGGGGTGGGGGCGAAGAACAGGAAGATGAGCAGAATAGTGAGACAGGCTGAAAAAAACACCATGCCATTTCCTCCCGTCATTTGCATTAAGGAATCCTTTAATTCTGTTTCTCTGACATCCAACCACACCCATGACTGAGGACTTTTGCCTGTTTGCAGGAAAAATCAGCGGTACAGTTTTGACCACTCCAAGGAGGTCCCTGTTCTTCAGCCGATAATATAAAAAAGGAAATGGAAAATAATAAGCGCTGTTAACCACACCATAAATTCTGTTCTTCGGCAGTCACGTCATTTCCAACAATGGATAAACAGGTTAATAGAAATTAAGCTTTAATAACATGATCAGCACTTATGACATAACACTGTCTTGACAGGAAAATACGCACCTGTGTTTTAAAGGAGTCATTGCAAGGGTACAGTTCAGAAGATACAAAGCTCAAGACGTGTTTCATAACAAATGAACGTTGGTGCATTATCTACCAAGATCAACTTGTTCTAACTTACACCAGAAAGAATATAAACTCATGGCAAGCTGTTCTGCATGAAGTATCACTACTTGGCAGGCCGACACATAGTGACATGCAGTTAATTTCTACTATTAATTGACATCGACATTCGCTAATGTCATGCTGAAATGGTGGCACACCCCGGTCATAGTGAGCCTTCCATGCGGGTTGTTATGTCAGTTGTGTCATAACTATGGCACGTCATTGTTTATGAACGTACATGACACTTCGTGACAGCTATTGCATCATGGTAACAACACTGTCATTTCCATGTCATGATGACCGCTGTCAAATAAAAACCAAGTAGGCCACTGAAGACTCACTAAAATAAACCGTTTGGAACATCATGTAGAAGAAACAGAGCTGTAAAGGGCCTGGTAGGTTATCCCACAGAAGAATTATCATGAATAATGAAGAAAACCTGTAAACACATGTCCGACAGAAGAGGCGTTTGGGGGGTTTTCAGGAGGCAGTGAGTGACTACTGTTCACAGAACACTTCATACGCAGAATTACACAGGCTACACTGCAAGATGCAAACCTGTAGTTTGACGCAAAGAACAGGATGGCCAGGTTGCAGCTAGTTAAGGCGTGCTGAAAAGAGTACTGCAGAGTTCCGGAGAAAGGTCTGTTGGACAGGCGAGACCTGGGTTAACTCGTATCAGAGTGATGGAAAGTGTGAAGGCTGAAAGGAACTGCCTTAGATCCAAAGCACCCCGCGTCATCGGTGAAACATGGTGCCAGGGGTGTTACGGTTTGGCTGTGTGTCACTCCTGCAGATACTGGCTCCCCTTGTCTTAATCGATGATGTACTGTAACTGCTGAGAGTTATGAATTCTGATGTGTACGCAATCATCTTGTCTACTCACGTTCAAGCAAGTACCTTCAAACGCATCGGAAGGCACTTCATCTCAGTGACCCCGAACATATCACTAACAAGACAAAGGAGTTTCTCAAAGCCAAAAACTGGAATATTAATGCTGTGCATTATGCAGCTCGAAGGCCCAACGCAGAGATAATAAATTGCCTGCGGCAAATCTGATGTCATAAAACATGTTTTTGCTTACTTTACTTTTGTGACTTAAGGGCAAGGGCCAAAAATCTTTCAAGAGCCCCAAAGGGCCTGAGGATTGAAACGATCGATGCACACGTCCACGAAAAGAAGCACAAAAAGGGATGTTCAAAGAAGACTGTCCTGCAAGAATGACTGAACCAGTGTTCCCGACTCTGTTGATGGCTGAGATGACAGATTGGAACTCTTCACAACGCAGGTCAATAAAGGAAGGCACATGTCACGCACTGGTGATCAGGGAACCGTTGCATGTGACAGTTAAGCAGCTCTGTACTGTAACAGACTCAAACCCTAATACTTCTTGCAGCTTCCATTTTAAACAAACAGTAGTTAGCATCGCAATAAATTATATTTACCAAGACAGGCTGACTGTACAGCACTTTTTAAGAGCATACCAATTCACCAATTCATTTTCTTTCTAAAATATTATTTTATGGATTCAAACATCTGTGAAGATGTGAATGTACTGTACTGCAGGGATCAGGCTGAGAATGTTATACATTATATACTTTGTTCTGAGTTTAGTTTAATCTCCAAATTTCTTTCTAATGAGATTTTCTTCAAAGAAGGGTTTAACAATTATTTCTAATGAGTGCACTATCTATGCCGGGATGGAATCCTTCAGGAATTTTAAGCCTCTCTAACTGTGTCATTGATTTGACCGATGTTCATTGCGAGTGATCAACCCCCCAATACTCGCCTCCAGGCCTTTAAAAAAAAGCCCTAATGCATATGTTCTTGTCAGCAATACATTTAAATTAAGCATAATATATTGCCGGCTGGTATATTATTATCGATGCAAACATAAAAAAAACTTCACTGATTATCCCGAACTGATCACAGAACAGAAGCAACATCAACAGCAACATTCTAACAAACCATTTCTTTACACTGCTTAGAGCCTTTAATGCTTTTTATTTGTTGAAAAACAGATTTAGCATGCTGTTGTTATATTGAACTATGATTTTTGCAACCCAATCGAGATACTTTCAGTAGACTTTTGTCCTCACTATGTGTATTTGTTAGGGTGACCAGACATTCAATTTTTCCTGGGACTTCTGATAAAATCGTGATTTGTGCCATATTTCAGTCATACAATATATCAATGGGCTTTCTGACCAATTGCAATTATTGTAGGCTCTAATCCCATTATCTACACAAGTCATCCAGGGAATCTGGTCACCCTAGTATTTGGTCGTTTTATCACACCATCTACACACTGCCTGCTAATTGGACACGATGGCAGGTTTCTTGTTCCGCGAAGGGCTTAATGTGCATTTGAGGGAGAGCCTACCTGTCAATGCTAATGGCACACAGGTTCAGGATGCTTGCCGTACACATCATGACATCGAGGGTAACGAAAATGTCACAGTGTATTCTGCTGAACCGCCACTCACCCACAACCTGAAAAGAATAGATCGCAGGAAATGTCATTGGAGATTCAGGCCAAGATTTCATCTGCACTGGTCCTTAACTTTGACACAATTAAATTAATACAATTGTTTCGTTTTTTTCTTTCTTGACAACGACTTTGTGCAGATTTGACTAGAGCCTCTGGAGAATTAATTATCCGGAGGGCATCTAGAAAGAAATGTCAAATTATCTGCAATCAGACAATGTGCGTCTTGGTAACAGAAAGAAGGCAGTATTCAGTATTCTGAATCAATATGAGGAAACCGTATGAAAGTTGATATTGCATAACAACCGTGACTGCTCACTAATGCCACTGAGAATATTATTGAGACTGAAGCTACCACAGTCCAATCCCACTTTATCTTTGGATTAATGTTCTGTTCCACACGAGCTTGCACACCTCTTCATTCATTTTGACAAATATACTATAGGTATTCACGACTGCATGTGTTTATGTGCTATAGAGGAAGTCCAGGTGATCTTCATTTGCATGGGAGAGGAAGTCGCAAAGAAGGGTTTTTTCATGCTTCCTTGCATTTTTTTCTCTCAGATTTTGAATTCCAGTGGCAGCTGCAAGCACACGCTGACATTTGTCAGAGCGATAGGCAGTGTACTGTCACACAACGTGTTCTATTGTGAGGCACTGCTGCATATCCATCTGCAATCCCCTCGTGAGCCTGCTGCAAGAGCACTGCACAGAAACACTGGCCAGCGCCACTGCACAGGAGCACTGCACAGGGGCAGTGCACAGGAGCACTGCATAAGAGCACTGCACAGGGGCACTGCACAAGAGCACTGCATAAGGGCACTGCACAGGGGCACTGCACAAGAGCACTGCCCAGCGCCACTGCACATGAGCACTGCACAGGAGCACTGCGCAGGGGCACTGCACAGGAAAACTGCCCAGCGCCACTGCACATGAGCACTGCACAGGAGCACTGCACAGGGGCACTGCATGACTAACTTCCATCTGGTCTAAAGGGTGCATCAGCCTAATTTCAAATTATTTTTTATTTTTTACAGTTTGACATTTGATAAATTAATTTGATGATCCTTTTTATATAAGGGTAACTGTGTGACTATGCATGAGCAAAAATAAAAGATACACTTATTATAAGCTATTTTTTACATTGCAAAGTAAGGTTCTGTTGTCTGTTCTGTTGTCTATAATGTTAAGAATCAGTTATTTCCTTTTCCTGCATCACAGAGTAATGAAGCCAGCATTTTTTTATGTAAACACATGAACAGTCCTGCAAATATTGTAATCTGGTAAGCAGAGGTCAATTGCTGTCAGTCAATATTTTAATTATTGGAATTTGAAACCACATACGATCTAAAAGAGATGACGAAACTTAGGGTAATGGGCCAATTTTAAACAAAGAATTAATGAACTAATTAAATAGTTTTAGAACTGGCAGTTAAAGAACACATATAGTAGTTCTATTGGAGAACAAACAATTGAGAATACAAAAAAATCTATATTTATTACTATGACTCTACTCTCACAGATTGCCCCAGACCTAATATAGGGCAATCTCATCCCCCTAAAAGAATATAACATTTGCTGGGCCTGCTGCAATCTGTGTCCTTTTGCTAATGTTTATTGTAGCAATATAAACACAATACAGCTTGATATATTTTTGGAATTTATATATTTTGGAAGTTAATTTATAATTATTTTTCTAAATGAATTTATATATTATATGCTTTGTGATGCTTAGCAGACTGCTTAGCAGTCTTCCTATGTAGGTAATACAATATAATTTAACACCTTGTACTGTAAACAGACAACACATTTGACTATGCGAGCCTGAAGTAAGGGAAACCCTTAATTTTTTAATTAAAAATGATAGCAATAGTGCACTTTCTGGGGTATTTGATGGTATTGCAATTTTACTATTGGCTTTTGATTGGCTCAGAGTTTTTTTGCAAGTGGATTGATATTTTTGAGGAGGGGTGTCAAACTCCAGTCCTGGAGGGCTGCAGTGTCTGCTGGTATTTGTGATTTCCTTTCAACCAGCAGCCAATTAAGGCCTTGAGAACAAGGTGTGTGGTCTCCTTAGCCAATGAAAGACTTTGAAATGCATCTCTCCTGTTGAAACAAACCAAAAACCAGCAGACACCCGTTTTAGAGAAACAAATCTCTGATGACCTGTTAGCAGTTGTGGTCCATAGCAATTAATCTGTTACAATTAAGGTGTTTGTATTACGACATTGGCCCATGTGTGTGTCCCTGAGAAAGACACCTAACCACCAAATGCTCCTGACGAGCTGGTTGGTGCCTTGCTTGGCAGCCAATCGCCGTTGGTGTGTGAGTGTGTGTGTGAATTGTACACAGAGAGGTTCGAGAGTTAAAGTGTGGCTGTTGGCTGTTGTTGTTGTGTGGTGGTGGTGCTCTCCACTGTACCACCATTCCACAACATAGCTCTTGCTACAAATCTCGTTATAATAAAAAATCTCTATTTATAAATCTCATGAAACTATTGGAGGAGATATTCAATGAGACTAAAACATTTACTGGCTATTAGAGTCCACCCATTCAATCCCCACATAGGAATAGATGGAGCATTTGCATTTGATTTGCATTTGATTTCTCTAATTTCTCAAATTTTGCTGCTACTTAATACATGCCATGATAACAGCATTCAATTCACAAATTCAATTCACTTCCCATTTTTGGGCAGAGCATTGTTAGCTCTAACAATAAAAGCTAGGGCCTCTTTCCTACACTAAAGTTTGCTGGGGGGTTGGCTAAAACATGGCTGGTTGGCATGTAGATGAGGCTCAAGCTTGCCTTGTCTTGCAGAGTGCATGGCTGTAGATAGAGTAGATAATATGCCAGCTGGGTAATATGCCATAAGTTTCCAGCGACAACAGCTGTCTGTATATGTATCTTACTCATGCTACAACACAGATGTGTGAAAATATTGCAGCACTACCATCTGCTTACGCACTCCTGAAGATAACAGGAAGTGTGACATCACAGCTCTCTTTAGAGTCAGTAACGTTCTGCCAGTTCTCTCTTTGCCTGGAAAGGTTCCTATTTGCTAAACTCCAGCAACTCTACAGAAAACACAACAGCATAACAATAGAAATAGCTTTATTTTTAACAACAGATGGGTTGCCTAGCCTAGAAAATAACATTTTCAGACAAGTTCCTTTAAAACAAAAGCAACACGCATCGCCATTGCATTACTGGTTACTGGTTACCACTATTTTTCACATTAGTTTCTTCCCAAAATCACATTTCTGCTGTATACATAAACACTACATACTGTTATGCATCATGACATTCATTGATCCATAGAGTTGATTATTCCTTCCTATAAATATACCTTTCCTAAAGGAAAGCCTTAGCAGTGAAAAATTAGAGTTAGAGTATTTCTAATAAAATGTTAATATATTTTTTCACTACTTCCAGGCTGTTTTTCCCCTTCATCACTCAATTGGAACGTGCAATGGTATTACGGTATTATAGTATTTTGTGCTGAAAACCAAACAAAGAAAGGAGCATGAGATAGAAAGCAGAGCCTAACCTCCAGGTACACCACCCAGGGCATGACGAGTGTGGCCACCAGCAGGTCGGCCACGGCCAGGCTGACGATCAGGTAGTTGGTGGTGGTCTGCAGGGCCTTCTCCCGCGACACCGCCATGCACACCAGCACGTTGCCGAAGACGATGACGAAGATGAGGAGGGTGAGGAGCATGGCGTAGTAGTTGTATTGGTGCCTCGTCTCGCAGTCCGTGGCGTTGGCCGACTCTGTCCCGTTGCCATAGTACGACTCGTTATAGGCATAGTCTGCGAGGAAATCCATGGGCTGTGATTGGCTGAAGCCAGGGACTGGATGTGAAACCTGGAGTGAAGGAGAGGAGTGGTCAGACGATAGGCCTGTAGCGTGGTGGTTAATGTGCGTGACCAGGACACGCAAGGTTGGCGGTTCTAATCCCGATGTAGCCACAATAAGATCCGCACAGCCCTTGGGCCCTTGAGCAAGGCCCTGAACCCTGCATTGCTCCAGGGGAGGATTGTCTCCTAATTAGCTTGAACAACTGTAAGTCGCTTTGGGTATAAGTGTCAGCCAAATGACAAGTAATGTAAGAAACAACTATGTTGCTCTGTTTATGAATACAAAGCAATCACTAAACTTGTCTGATGAAGGAAATAAATTAACTGTTTTTTTTAAATCTGCCATCAATCAAAAGATGATGATTTGCATATCGTAATATTGGCTTATTAGTCAGCTGCGTATAACATATTCCATCTTTTCCCAACGGGACAGGAAAGGGAAGGAACAGTTTCTGTGGGACTTTCAGAAATGTTTGTTGACAATGAAGCTACTTGTACAGATTCTCAGAATCTCACCAAGGATTTTTCAGAGCCCTACTTCCTTACCAGTAAAAGAAACCAATGCCATTTAAACAAAGCATTTACCTATGAAGCATGTATGTGCGCTTGTGTGACAGCAGACACATTCACGCAGAGAACAATTCTGTCGATGGGTTGCTCAGGTGTACATTGCACAATGTATGAAAGACTTATAGTCATATATCATGACAATAATAATTATTTCTTAGTTACTGTGTTTGTACAGTTGATTTTAGACTAAGCAGGAGACAATCCTCCCCTGGAGCAATGCAGGGTTAAGGGCCCGAAGGCTGTGCGGATCTTATTGTGGCTACACCGGGGATCGAAACCACCGACCTTGCGGGTCCCAGTCATGTACCTTAAATGAATTGGCGTCTGGCAATTGGTCGACTGTACTAACAGAAGACTGAGGTGCTGCTGCCATTTCTTACTTACTTACTTTCCCCTTTCTTATCTCCTCCCTCACACTTTCCCTCATGCAGTGACACTGTTGGTCACTTGTGGATACTTGTGCGTAGTTGTGCGTAGTTTGGTTACATTACATTACATTACATTATTGGCATTTGGCAGACGCTCTTATCCAGAGCGACGTACAGTTAATTAGACGAAGCAGGAGACAATCCTCCCCTGGAGCAATGCAGGGTTAAGGGCCTTGCTCAAGCGCCCAACAGCTGTGCGGATCTTATTGTGGCTACACCGGGATTAGAACCACTGACCTTGCGTGTCCCAGTCATTTACCTTAACCACTACGCTACAGGCCACCCCTGGTTAGCTGTAACATCATCAATTTGGGATGAGTTGTGGTAATGTGATCACATTTGTCCAGACCCATATCCTCCCTTGAGCTCACACTAGAAGTTTGATGACTCTATATTAAATGAATAAGTTAATTAAGCCAAAAAAAACTGATTTTGAGGTAATGAAGTAACAATTGTCATCTCATATATTTCTTGTTTAGCAGTCACAATATTGTCAGTGCAATGGCTTAACTTCGGCAGTAATAAGCAGTTTCTCGTCAAATCTGATGCCTCAAATTGATGCTAGCTTCAAAACCACATGCCAAAATAGCTGGCTATGTAACGGCTGGCTGGATTGGGGATGGTTATGACACTTAATTCTGATTGAAACTCATTGTTTTCGACATTTATTTACTTCTCAGTATATCTAGGCAATGGAAGAGGAAAATAGACAGAGGCATCCCAGTCGACACGCTAAAGCACTACACGGGTAGTCAGCTGACATATTCACTCACACGCACATGCGCACATACACACAAACACCCTATTACAGTACATTGTTTCGGATTTTTAGAAAATAAGCCATTTTACATTTAAAAACTAAAAAGCATCATTTTTTTTATTTTAAAAATATTTTGAAAGGGGTGACATGATAAAGAATAAATGTATCTTTGTTTTCAAATGATGTTAGAAATATGCCATTCTATACTCTATACTATACGTTTAAGAATAAAAGTATTTTATTCAATTTGACATTAACTCATGCATTGTGATACTGTATGACTAAATGACTAGTATTTGTAGCAGACAAATATTGGAAGCTTGTATCAAAGTCTGAGAGCTCTATCAAAAACACTCATTGATTTTTACACCCAGTGAGTACTCCCAGGAGATCAGCAGTTTCTGAGATGCTCAAACCACCCTGTCTGCCACCAACAATCATTCCATGGTCAAAGTCACTCAGATCACATTTCTTACCCATTCTGACATTTGGTCTGAAAAACAGCTGAACCTCTTGACCATGTCTGCATGCTTGTATGCATTTAGTTGCTGCCACATGATTGGCTGATTAAATATTTGCATTAACAAGCTGGTGTACAAGTCTACCTAATAAAGTGCTCACTGAGAGTACATGTTGGAGAAAACCGTGTAAAAATGGTCCCCAGTCTCCCCTACATTGATTCACAGCAAGAGTGGCAGGCAGCAATTGTCCTATTGATTTTAGGATTAGGTGAGATCTTTGTCTTCAGAATCCAAGACAATTGCATCGCCTCCACTCCTTGATAACATTATTTTCCCAAAATGATTTGTATAATGGTCCTTATTTCAATATTTGCAAATTACAACAGCATTCTCAAAATGGATTCTGGCAACCAGAAAAACCCGATTGCTCTTAATGACAGCTCCATTCTACAGTGAGACGTCTTGCTCACTCACTGGAAAATGATCAATAGTGCAATGATCAGGAAACAGTGGGCATGGCTCAACATTTCAAATGCCTGTTTATCTCATGTAGTGAAAACTCTTACCCTGTTTTGGATTTTATTTTTAAAATATTGAAGCAATGCAAATAAGCATAAATGGCATGACCGTACCACAGTGTGAGCAATGAGAATGTCAGAGAACTTCAAAAGCAATCCTACACTTTTCAGAGTGATGCAGAAAACCAATTCAAGGTAGCTCCATGACTGGGAGGGGAAAAAAACAACATCATATTTCGATATTATATTGCGACTCGTAATTCACACTGGGGCAGATGTATGGTGCTGATCATAAAAAACATTCATTGGTTGATTCCAAAGATGGCTAACTTTCTTTGCATGATAAAGTGGTCATCACTGTAAAGTGTGCTGAGAAGGCTTATCAAGGGAAGCCAGTCAGCAAGATCAATGGGACTATTTCAGGAAGGTCCTGTAGAGATGTGAGCTTCCTGTGATTCTGCTTATTTCTTTAACATTTGGATGATCTTAACAGACAGTGAAATTGTTTAAACAATCCTCACCAACCACTTTATTTCAGGTGCATGCAATAAAGCTCCAACTTTACAGTAAACATTTTTCTCTGCTTTCTTTTCACTGCTTTAAAAAGCTACTGCTAACTCTTGAGATACTATTTTGTGGTGATTTGTGACCTACAACACTATTATGATGTCAACAAATTTATTGGATATTAATCCAGAGTTATGTAAAAGCTGGAGTGCATTAAAGTATATCCTTACAGGATTATTTATGTGCACATATTTGGATGAAGACCCGGAGCTCCACCACATTGCTAAAGGTAAGCAATTAAGCAGAAACCAGCTACCCACAATCCTTTTCCAGATGGGACCCTGTAGCCATCTGCCTTCTCTTCCTGGTACACTGCCACATCTTTATGAAATGTGGATCCATTTTCTTTTGAATCCAAATGGTCTGCAAATCCATCAATCCACCCTTCTCTCCCTCCTCTCCTCTTATATAGATAGATTTTCCAGCGGAATAGGAACCTCTGTGCAGACCAGATTGGCCTCATTTCCTTTCGATTGCAGCCCCCACAATAGTGATGTAGTTAGATCTGCATTTAATGTTTCCAATGAGCAAGGGAAATTAAAGCAATCCATATTAATGCGATGTACATGCCCATGAAAATGATGAGTCTTAAATGAAAATCCCCTTTGCCAATGCACAGACTGTGCAGAGGTGCCAGAAATGAAATATATTACAGCACAAGCTGTTCTGTTTGTTTCTCATTACGGACTGACAATCAGTTTTGAGGTTCAATGCCACACCCCTTTCCCGCATCTGCATATAGTGCAGTGCCCAATTTGGATAAGAACTGCCCAATCACCATCCATTTTCCACTACAGTCAGACGACTCATCGGTGTCAAGGTACCCTGATCTATTGCCACTTGGTGAACGGTCTGAATTTATAGTGCAAAGCGCGGTTCAATTGATGCTCCTCATACACACACACACACATGCATACACACACACTCACACACTCAAACACACACACACACACTCACTCAGACACACACACACACACACATACACACACACACACATACACACACACACTCACACACTCAAACACACACACACTCACACACACACACACACACACACACACACACACACACTCACACACGGCGATTGCAAGGCAATACATTTATTTCCATCAAGCTGTGGTAATGGAAAAAGCTCAAATGCATCCGTACATCACCGTGTAATTATAACAGCAGAACAAGTTATTTCCAGAGTTATCCCAAGACCACTCTCTCTCGCTCTCGCCCTCGTCAGGAGCATTTAGGGGTTAGGTGTCTTACTCAGGGACACTTTGACACACCCAGGGCGGAATCAAATCGGCAAACCTCTGACTGCCAGGTGACTGCTCTTACCTGCTGAGCCAATGTCACCACTTGTTTCACCTGTCAATTTTTTAGAACCTTGTTGTACTTTGTAGTTTAATCTAGGATGGCTGCAGTTGTATTTGTATCTATATTGTACTGTATTTGCATTTGTATTTATCTTGGTACTGTAGTTACTGACCTAATCCCTTAATGACTTGGTCTATTTGCCATGTGTACTGGACATGATCTTCATGGCTGTACAACTGATTCTCTGTGAATTGTAGCTTATCTGACCTGTTCTGTAGTTTGTTCCAATGACCTTACCATGCACCCTTTTTTCATCACTTTGTATAAAACTGTCTGCTAAATAATATAATGTAATGATACATTATTTTGGAGTGTGGCTTTTCATACTACCTTGGTGCAAGCTCATATTAGATAGTCTACAGAAGACTAAGTGTTAAAATGTTATCAATAAAGTTATTTCTATGAAGCTGTGGTAATGGAAAAAACGAAATTGCATCAGTACATCACTGTGTAATTATAACAGCAGAGCAAGTTATTTCAGGAATTCTCTCTCTCTCTCTCTCTCTCTCTCTCTCTCTCTCTCTCTCTCTCTTTCTCTTTATCTCTCTCTCTGTCTCTCCCTCTGTTTTAATGACAACCCTTAATTGGCACCTGGCTATCTAAGTAATCTACTTTACCACTGACTGATTGTATTGGCTAAGATCAGAACTGTTGGTGGTCAATAATGCCATTTATAAAGACAAAAAAGCAAGAAGGTAATTATATATTTAATAAAACTGTCTGAAATAATTACAGCTGATTTAGGTTTTGCATTTCAAATGACATTTCAGTTCCAATGAAGCATCCCGTCAGAAAAATAGGCCGTTGTTACACATGTATTAGCACTACAAGAAAAATAGTTCACATTTGTAATCATCATGGTTATGGAGTCTTTGGCTAATACTTTGGGATAATGTAATTCGTCTGTATGTTTTGGTTACATAATACCATACTGACAGTGCCGGTGGAATGGGATTTGTGTTGTCTTGCGTCATTCATGGAAGAGGCTCATCCCCATCAAAGGAATGCCACAGCAGCTGTGTGTTTGAATGGCAATGAACTCTCTGTGAGGCATCTTTGCCCATTGTCCATCAAAGCTACGTGCGGAAAAGAGCATTCAAAAGACAGGCAGCAAGCGACAGAAGTCATCTATATAAACTGCTGAACTAAATAATGTCTTTGTCGAAAACAGCTGAAAGGTGACATTTGTCTTTAATTCCCACATGCCTCTCTCTCTCTCAGATCAATATTTTTTTATGCAGCGGGATTAGTCTGAACACGCCCTTTGAATTACTGCCGATTTCTTTCAGTGGCTAGCCCACAAATCTATCTGTAGGCAGGGGATGTAGGCAGGTTGCAACAAGTTGCGTAACGACAGCCTTGTCGAAGCTCAGTGAGAGAAACAGCGCATTACATTCAAAGCCAGGTGGACCAGCTTGCTCCTACGGGCAGCCTGTAGCATAGTGGCCAAGGTGCTTGACTGGGGCCAGAAAGGTTGGTCGGCCATGCTTCAGTGTAGCCACAATAACATCCGCACAGCTTTTGAGCCCTTCAGCTCCCATTGCTCTAGGGGGGATTCGGCCCTGCTTAGTCTAAACAACTGTTGAAACGTTGATAAAGCAAAATTATCTGCTACACTCAATGTACTTACTGTGCAGTGTGTACTTAATGTACATTGAGTGTGACAGGTTTATGAACTGCACATCAGGATGTCTCAAAATACAATGATTTATGAAGATGAGATCTTTTTCAAAATGATAGGGCAATGAACCACAATGTTTGGTCAAACAAAGTGGTGCTTATAAATGTTTCATGAAGCATATGCACAGCCTTCATAAAGACATAATGGCTTCATAAACCATACATAAGCAAATGTCATACTTCATAAAGGGAGACATAACACCTTCCTATGCAACACATTATACCAAACGTGACATAACCAAAGATGTCACCTGTCTAAAGGCTAACCTGTGACATAACATATGATGTCACTTAGTGTCATGAGCTTGACGTCCTGAAAATCTGAATCCGCCCAAGGATTGGTCTCCTTGACTCATGCTAACATGCTGATAAATGCTCATATAAAAAATGTGCCATACAACTCTGCTAGCTATGAGGAATTAGTGATGCAAATGCCCTTTAAATACTATCACCTACTCTTGGCTCTTGAATTGGTCTGTGAAGCCATTATGTTGTGTTTATGAAAGCTTGACATATAGTATGATTCATAAAGCTGTTTTTAGCAACACACTAAAGTGTGACCCAAAGGGTTGTGAGTATATGGAAAATAATTGTTTGTGGGAAGGCGCAGTTCCAATGGCATTAGCACCATCCAATGCAAAAATCAACAACACAGCTAAAACCATAAGTGAGACCTCTTGAACAATGAAATGATTTGATCCTATACAATTTATTTATACAAAAATTAGTTATTGACATTTATGAATTCCTTATTTTGTGACAAATAAACAAGCCCTTATGGTATGGTACTTGCACACACATAAATAGGGAATGTACACACCTTCACACACACACACACACACACACACACACACACACACACACACACACACTATAATCAATTAGGAGATGCTCTCAGACAGACACACAGTAGCAGAGAACATTCTGCCACTCTCTGGAGAGGCGCATGTATAATCAATAACTGTAACCTAACCTAACAAACAACAATGCGTATTGTAACAAAAGAAGGTACCCGCTAGAACATTATCTGAAACGATATAACATTAACCAAAAGAAAATATGCACACGCGCATGCACATGTGCGCGTGCACACACACACACACACACACACACACACACACAATTTATTGACTTTCAGAGAGATAAAATCCTGCTACAAAGGCCCAAAGGCCTTAGATCTTGTCAGATGAGTAGAAGGCAGATTGACTGCATCATATTGCTTACGTAGAATCGTTGATTGGATGTGAACTGACAACGGCTTGGATCTGAATGTATGCAATATATGCAAAAAAAAATCTGTTGACTTTAATTTCACGATGACGGTGACATGCACATTCCCCCGTATCTGCCCTAGGGCACAAGGATTCCATTTGTGAAATTAGGGATATCAGCAATCAATCAGCGGGGGCTTCAAAGTGACTGCCTGATGACATTTGCTGTCAACGTCGCACTCTAATCGATGTGGGTGGATAACCGAATGTATCCAATGTGGTAATGCTTTTTTGGATGCAGTGACACTCAGTGTCAGGAGAAAACCACAGAAATAAAAGCAAAAAATTGGAAAACCTGGAAAAGCGATAAGAAATTGGTGAGGGTGTGGGTTATTAATTAAAGAATAGAAATGAAATCACCATTGAACTTTAAATATCAGCCACATTATAGGAAGGCACTCCAGTGAAAGTTCACCTTAACATTTGCATCTGTTCTGCCTCTATTGACCTTTTCCCAAGTGATGTATATTTTCATTTATGCATTTATTTATTAATTTATAACTTTGCCAGTTTGGTATTATTTTTGTAAGCTGACATTTAAAATCCACTCCTTATTTCAGAGTCTGAGTAAACAATTTTTTTCATATAATACAAATATATATATACAGCTATATACAACACCCCAGGAAAGAACTGAATCTAATGTACCACCTTGGTAAATGGTCTGCATTTATGTAGCGCCTTTATCCAAAGTGCTGTACAATTGATGCTTCTCAACGGCGATTAGCTGGCATGCATCAACCAGCTTGTCAGGAGCGAATGGGGGTTAGGTGTCTTGCTCAGGGACACTTCGACACCCCCAAGGCAGGATCGAAAACCCAGCTTTAGTCCAGCTTTAGTTTCCCATTACACCTGCAGTTAAATAGCTTCAATGCGAAAAAAAAGAAAAAATAATTAATTATAATGAATAACACTAACTTTATTTATTAGACAAAATAAAACAAGCAAAGCTCATAATAATTCAAATAATAAATTCAAATGATGCATTTTCCCTGCTTGGGGGATTGAAATAAAATGGACGGCATATGTTCCACTAAAACAATGCATTGGCTTTTGAATAGATTATAATCCTGCGTGCATTGCTTGGGAAAGCCCCGCAATTGGCAACTTGCTGTGCTCTGGGGCTGCAACAGTCATCATAGACCTGGTTTTAACAGGCATGTGGCACAGACACACCAAACAGCAAAGTCCTGCTTGATCTTCACTCGCAGGCGGAAAGAGCAGTGGTCAGGCATTCGGAGGGTTGCCGGTTCGATCCCACCTATGGCGCGTCGCATGAGCAAGACACCTAACCCCCAAATGCTCCTGATGAGCTGGTCGGTGCCTTGCATGGCAGCCAATGGCTGTTGTTGTATGAGTGTGGGTATGAATGACTGGGTGAGAATCATCAATTGTACAGCGCTTTGGATAAAGGCGCTATATAAATGCAGACATTACCATTTACCCCCCTGACAGCAGCTCTACTCCTACTTTGGTGCATGGCAAGTCACCAAATTACGAAAGATAGCCCTTTATGTCAAACTCTATAATGCCCAACTGAGAGCGGATTACCAAAATACCAACAATGAAATGCTTTCAACCTAGAATTATCAATTAATACAAAGATTAGTATTAATTTGACTTCTATGAAGGGCAAATGTGCCTAACAAAAATAGTAATTATTTTGTGACTGAAAAAAAAAACAAGCCCTGAAGGTATGGTCTTTGCACACACAAAAATAAGGAATGCACACACCCTCACACACACACACACACACACACACACACACTATAATCAATTGGGAGATGCTCTCAGACAGACACACAGTAGCAGAGAACATTGTGCCCGTCTCCAGAGAGGCCCATGTATCATCAATAACTGTAATTTTAGCCGAACAAACAACAACGTGTATTGTAACAAAAGAAGGTATCAGCTATAACATTATCTAAAAGGATATAACATTATCCAGAAGAAAATCATTGGATACCATTTTCCGTGTGAAGGTAGCCTGGGATAGTGATGCCTGGTCCCACTTAGACAAGATAGGTATATTTCAGACATTTCTCACAGTGAGTTCCCACATCCCCAAGGCCAATATTCAATCAGAATTCATCCCTGATTTTTGCTGGATAGGAAAAACAGAGATTTAATATCTGCCCTTTAGTCATTTCTACTTAGAGCCTCTTACAAAGCCCTATCCAAAAATCTGATTGTCAGATTTAAGACAATCCAGGCAAAGGATCCATGACAAAAAGTAATGGCCGCAAGAACTCCCAAACAAAAAAAAAGACAATGGATCCAGGATGAAGCTGGTAAGTCTGCCTTAGTGAATCTGTCTTGACACTAAATAACCAACAGAGGCCAACACCTCTTGCCCAGGCACACAGATATTCCAAAGGAGCCTGACATAGCTAGTGCATCTTCACATTCAGGAATTAGTTGTATTGTTTCTGGCACAATGGTAAGCGGGGGACTGTACTGAAGACAAAGGAAGGGGTAGTGAAATAGGGACAGGATGTTGTCATTGCCATCTTTTACGTGTAAACCAGAGAGTGTCAGAATGCGAGGGAGAAGAACCAACAGCAACCCGGAAGTATGCAGTATTTCAGAGACAGTCCAGACAGAAATGGGGGCAGTAGACAGTTGTAATAAGGGTTATCCAAGATGGCGTCAAAGTCACAAGCAAAAGTTTGTTCATCAGCAGGCAGTCTGACCAGGCAAAAGGAGGTACAAAAGGAGATCCAGGGATCGTAAAAACAGAATGCAGTCCGAAGTCCAAAAATGAAATATCCAAACCGAGACAAAATCAATAATCGAAAAACAAACGTCGGGGTACACAAAAAGGGTCGATACACGGATAAGGCAATCAAATAATCACTGGAGAGTCAGAGGTAAGTATATAACAATCTAGCAACGAGACAAAGGAAATAGAGGGGTATAAATACGCAGGTGAATTAAAGAAAATGACAAACAGCTGAAATGAATGAATGACTGGCAGAACTACGAAAAGCAACAAGGGACAAAAAACACGAAAATGCCAAGGACATAGACACATACTGAAACGAGAGGAATAACAGGGAGATCACCCCGGAGTATGACAGAGAGGAGTTCCACCAATCATAGACTATACTGGTAACAACCAATGGAACAATGCCAAAGGTGGATACCTTCTGGCTTTACTGCCTGGATACCATCAGGTTCCTAGGAAATCCAGTCAGGAAGTCACCACCAATCACCTGCTGTATCGATCTGTTTGATATGCTTCTTGATTGACAGAACTCTACTGGGTTTCTGTGCTGTGTGACAGGTGACAACAACAATGTCTGGGCCCTGGACATGGGTGGAGATGCGCACTGCAGTGTGTGCTATGATGTGGGCCAAGATTTGTCAAGACCTTTCCAGCTCAGATTAAATGGTAAATGGTTGGCATTTATATAGCGCCTTTATCCAAAGCGCTGTACAATTGATGCTCCTCATTCACCCATTCATACACACCAACGGCGATTGGCTGCCATGCAAGGTGCCGACCAGCTCGTCAGGAGCATTTGGGGGTTAGGTGTCTTGCTCAGGGACACTTCGACACAGCCCGGGCAGGGGATTGAACCGGCAACCCTCCGACTGCCAGACGACTGCTCTTACTGCCTGAGCCATGTCGCCCCACACAGATTAAAATGTCTGTGATGGACTAAGTGAATAGATGGATTTATTCGCCAGATGCGATCCGATCAGAACACCACTTGGAGATTTCCTTGAGAGTAATAAAACCTCTGGTGAAGTTCATGCAGCATTGACGGATTGTAACCTCATTCCCTGGATAACAGATCCCCTGGCTACTTATCCTACTGCTAGATTTGATAATGGCTTAAAATGTTAAAGTGTCCATGTTCGTGTCGTATTGTGTATTTCTTTTTTGCTTCGAAATGATTGACACTTAGGCTAACATTTTTTGCTCTGTTGCTTTTGCAGTAACAGTAAATGGAGTCATAATCTTCTATAGCCATTTGAATAAACCTCATTGGAGTATAATGCAAAAGAAAATTCTGATGGTTGCAGAGCGCTGGCAGAGGTAAAGCTGCCTGCCGCTCCTGCTGATTGGCTCGGCGTGGCTGTGTGTAGCAGGGGCTGCATTCATGTGTGTGGAAGGCACAGTAACCTCAGGAAACCCCGCTGCTCAGCAGGGCATGGATCTGCACACTGTAGTGCCTCAGGGGCTCGGAGTACAGCACCTGGCCTGCAGTCAGCCAGCACCGGGTTACACGTCCAGATGTGTGTTATTGCATCCGCTGCTTAGAGGCTGCCACCCTGACAGGAGCGTGGAGTCACGGTCCTGCACCCAACTGCCATCTCCACCCTCACGTGACAGGAATGTGGAGCCCTTGCCATCTCCACCCTCACGTGACAGGAATGTGGAGTCACTGCCATCTCCACCCTCACGTGACAGGAGTGTGGAGTCACTGCCATCTCCACCCTCACGTGACAGGAGTGTGGAGTCACTGCCATCTCCACCCTCAGGTGACAGGAGTGTGGAGTCACTGCCATCTCCACCCTCACGTGACAGGAGTGTGGAGTCACTGCCATCACCAACCTCACGTGAGAGGAATGTGGAGTCACTGCCATCATCAACCTGACGTGACAGGAATGTGGAGTCACTGCCATCACCAACCTGATGTGACAGGAATGTGGAGTCACTGCAATCACCAACCTGACGTGACAGGAATGTGGAGTCACTGCCATCACCAACCTGACGTGACAGGAATGTGGAGTCACTGCCATCACCAACCTCACTTGACAGGAATGTGGAGTCACTGCCATCACCACCCTCACGTGACAGGAGTGTGGAGTCACTGCCATCTCCACCCTCACGTGACAGGAGTGTGGAGTCACTGCCATCTCCACCCACACCGCCAGGGTTCTCCAGAAGGTACCTAAAGTGGCATGGGTCAGTTTTGGAAATAAATCCTGCTGGAAATACGGTATGTATGGGCAGGAAGCAACAAAGCAGCACCACCTTCTGAAGGGCCTTCCGCTCAGTCTGAGCTTCGTACAATATGGTGGTGTTGACCAGGGGCGCCCAATCATTCGCTGTGGAGGGACAGTATGCTGGTTTTCATTCCAGCCAATCACTAGACCCACTGATTTCACTAATTAGTTCCCTCCTCTCTGGTTTAAGGCCTGTTAATGATTGAAATCAGCCGTAATTGGGCAGAATGAAAACCTGCATACTTTCAGGCCTCCATGGCCCATGGTCTTAACATTTTCTGCAAGATTCATTTTTTAATATTGTGGCAGGTGGGGCCTGATTTGTGGGACACACACCTGGGCTGCATGATGAATGAGTCCAGGCTGTTAAATGTGGGCTCTTTGCTGCAGGAGGCGTCTGAGACCGGGAACCGAGGTGCCAGGGAGAGGCGTATAAGAGCTGCGTTCAGGAGAGCAGTATTCCTGGAGCAACTGACGATCGTTTGGGATTTATTTAGGTGAAATGTTTTCGTTTGTTGTTTTGGCTCCGCTCCCGTGAGGGTGACAGAAGACCCTTTTTTGTTTCTCTCTCTCTCTCTCTCTCTCTCTCTCTCTCTCTCTCTCTCTCTCTCTCTCTCTCTCTCTCTCTCTCTCTCTCTCTCTCTCTCTCTCTCTCTCGCCTTCCCCGGCCCAGTGTATGTAATAAATTGCCGGTGTAAACCACCATTCGCTCTACCTCCCTGTGTCAATCTCTTCTGTCACGGCTCGACAAATATATACATTTTCTTCAGAAAATGTAAGATTAGTTTCAATCCTTAATTACTAATCTACTAATCTATCCAGGTTGAGTCCTGTGAAATAAAGCGATCAGTGTTTGTTTCGGGGAGCAGCTCTGGGATCTCTGTGAAACAGCAGACAGAAGTTCCCTGTGTCTTTGATCGCAGCCATTATTGGCCGTCTGTCTGCCGATTTATCAAAGGAGACAAAATTCAGCTCACATCACATGCCATATGTGGGCATGGGGTGGGAGGAGTCACTGCCATATTTTCTCAGACGGATTAGACACCTGGCACCGGACTGCATTTGTCTCTCACCCGTTTACAAATCCTTTTCACATGCACTGCCATTCCCACAATAAAGAGGTTTACCTTCTATCACCCCAGCCCAAATAGAATATGAATGAACAGCCACAACATAAAAAAGAACAAAACATGAATATTATTCCAATAAAGTCAATCAACTTTGTCTCAAAGTTTTATCTAGAAATAAATGCCATGACTAATTCTGTGTGATTGTTAAAATCAGGAATTGGGATCAGGAAAGAAGACACACTTGCATTTATTGGTAACTCAAAGCGAAGTGCAACTGTTGATTAAATCAAATGGAAATCAAAATGCTTAGCTAATTCTCATGTCTCATCCCAGCATCTGATCAGTTAGTATTCAGCATTTAATTACCTAATTACCAGTATAATGTACTGTTATGCACAGGTACATGTGCATAACAGTACATTCATACTTCATAACAAAGCAAATTGTAAAAATCCAACAGGAATAACAAAGAAAGAAACAATACTGTACAAAGAGTTCTGGAAGAATTGTGATTAATGGACTGCTAACATTGCTAATCGCATGTCACCATTAACAAAAAAAAAAAAGAGTAATTCAGTGCATGGA